>NW_027443258.1:27500-52121 GCF_048569485.1 Anomaloglossus baeobatrachus | reverse complement strand
TCTATCTATCTATCTATCTATCTAGGATTCTATCTATTCTATCTATCTATCTAATCTATCTAGGATCTATCTATCTATCTATCGATTCTATCTATCTATCTATTCTAGATTCTATCTATCTATCTAGGATTCTATCTATCTATCTATCTAGGATCTATCTATCTATCTATCTAGGATTCTATCTACTACTATCTATTATTCTATCTATCTACTATCTATCTATCTATCTATCTAGGGATTCTATCTATCTATCTATCTATCTAGGATTCTATCTATTCTAGGTATCTATTCTATCTATCGTTTATCTATCTAGGTTCTATCTATCTATCTATCTAGGATTCTATCTATCTATCTATCTATCTATCTATCTATATCTATCTATCTATCTATCTATCTATCTTCTATCTATCTATCTATCTATCTAGGATTCTATCTATCTATCTATCTAGGATTCTATCTATCTATCTATCTATTCTAGGATCTATCTATCTATCTAGGATTCTATCTATCTATCTATCTAGGATTCTATCTATCTATCTATCTAGGATTCTATCTATCTATCTATCTATCTATCTATCTATCTAGGATTCTATCTATCTCTACTTCTATCTATCTATCTATCTATCTATCTAGGATTCTATATCTATTCTATCTATCTATCTATCTAGGATTCTAGTATAATCTATCTATCTAGGATTCTATCTATCTATCTATCTATCTAGGATTCTATCTATCTATCTATCTAGGATTCTATCTATCTATCTATCTATCTACGATCTATCTATCTATCTAGGATTCTATCTATCTATCTAGGATTCTATCTATCTATCTAGGATTCTATCTATCTATCTATCTATCTAGGATTCTATCTATCTACTATCTATCTAGGATTCTATCTATCTATCTATCTATCTAGGATTCTATCTATCTATCTATCTATCTAGGATTCTATCTATCTATCTATCTAGGATTCTATCTATCTATCTATCTATCTATCTATCTATCTAGATCTATCTATCTATCTATCTATCTAGGATTCTATCTATCTATCTATCTAGGATTCTATCTATCTATCTATCTATCTAGGATTCTATCTATCTATCTATCTAGGATTCTATCTATCTATCTATCTAGGATTCTATCTATCTATCTTCTATCTATCTATCTATCTAGGATTCTATCTAGTCTATCTATCTATCTATCTATCTATCTATCTATCTATCTAGGATCTATCTATCTATCTATCTAGATTCTATCTTCTATCTAGGATTCTATCTATCTATCTATCTATCTATCTTCTATCTATCTATCTATCTAGGATTCTATCTATCTATCTATCTATCTATCTAGGATTCTATCTATCTATCTATCTAGGATTCTATCTATCTATCTATCTAGGATTCTCTCTATCTATCTATCTATCTAGGATTCTATCTATCTATCTAGGATTCTATCTATCTATCTATCTATCTATCTATCTATCTTATCTATCTATTCTATCTATCTATCTATCTATCTAGGATTCTATCTATCTATCTATCTAGGATTCTATCTATCTTCTATCTAGGATCTATCTATCTATCTATCTATCTAGGATTCTATCTATCTATCTATCTAGGATTCTATCTATCTATCTATCTAGGATTCCTATCTATCTATCTATCTAGATTCTATCTATCTATCTATCTATCTAGGATTCTATCTATCTATCTATCTATCTATCTAGTATCTATCTATCTATCTATCTATCTATCTATCTATCTATCTAGGATTCTATCTATCTATCTATCTATGATTCTATCTATCTATCTATCTTAGGATTCTATCTATCTATCTATCTAGGATTCTATCTATCTATCTATCTAGGATTCTATCTATCTATCTATCTAGGATTCTATCTATCTATCTAGGATTCTATCTATCTATCTATCTATCTAGCTATCTATCTAGGATTCTATCTATCTATCTATCTATCTATCTATCTATCTAGGCTTCTATCTATCTATCTATGATTCTATCTATCTATCTATCTATCTATCTAGGATTCTATCTATCTATCTAGGATTCTATCTATCTATCTAGATCTATCTATCTATCTATCTATCTAGGGTTCTATCTATCTATCTATCTAGGATTCTATCTATCTATCTATCTAGATTCTATCTATCTATCTATCTATCTAGGATTCTATCTATCTATCTATCTAGGATTCTATCTATCTATTCTATCTATACTATCCTATCTATCTATTCTATCTATCTATCTAGGATTCTATCTATCTATCTATCTATCTATCTAGGATTCTATCTATCTATCTATCTAGGATTCTATCTATCTATCTATCTATGATTCTACTATCTATCTAGGATTCTATCTATCTATCTATCTATCTATCTATCTAGGATTCTATCTATCTATCTATCTAGGATTCTATCTATCTATCTATCTATCCTATCTAGATTCTATCTATCTATCTATCTAGGATTCTATCTTCTATCTATCTATCTATCTAGGATTCTATCTATCTATCTATCTAGGATTCTATCTATCTATCTATCTAGGATTCTATCTATCTATCTATCTATCTATCTATCTATCTAGCTATTCTATTCTATCTATCTATCTAGGATTCTATCTATCTATCTATCTAGATCTATCTATCTATCTATCTAGGATTCTATCTATCTATCTATCTATCTAGGATTATATCTATCTATCTAGGATTCTATCTATCTATCTATCTATCTAGGATTCTATCTATCTATCTATCTATCTAGGATTCTATCTATCTATCTAGATCTATCTATCTATCTATCTATCTAGGATTCATCTATCTATCTCTCTATCTATCTATGTATCTATCTATCTATCTATCTATCTATCTAGGATTCTATCTATCTATCTATCTAGGATTCTATCTATCTATCTATCTATCTATCTATCTAGGATTCTATCTATCTATCTAGGATTCTATCTATCTATCTATCTATCTATCTATCTATCTATCTATCTATCTAGGATTCTATCTAATCTATCTATCTAGATTCTATCTATCTATCTAGGATTCTATCTATCTATCTATCTTCTATCTATCTATCTATCTAGGATTCTATCTCTATCTATCTATCTATCTAGGATTCTATCTATCTATCTATCTATCTATCTAGGATTCTATCTATCTATCTATCTATCTATCTAGGATTCATCTATCTATCTATCTATCTATCTAGGATTCTATCTATCTATCTATCTAGGATTCTATCTATCTATCTATCTATCTATCTATCTAGGATTCTATCTTATCTATCTATCTCTATCTATGATTCTATCTATCTATCTATCTATCTATCTATCTATCTATCTATCTAGGATTCTATCTATCTATCTATCTAGGATTCTCTCTATCTATCTATCTATCTATCTATCTAGGATTCTATCTATCTATCTATCTAGGATTCTATCTATCTATCTATCTATCTATCTATCTATCTATCTAGGATTCTATCTATCTATCTATCTAGGATTCTATCTATCTATCTATCTATCTAGGATTCTATCTATCTATCTATCTAGGATTCTATCTATCTATCTATCTAGGATTCTATCTATCTATCTATCTAGGATTCTATCTATCTATCTAGGATTCTATCTATCTATCTATCTATCTATCTATGATTCTATCTATCTATCTATCTAGGATTCTATCTATCTATCTATCTAGGATTCTATCTATCTATCTATCTATCTAGGATTCTATCTATCTATCTATCTATCTATCTATCTATCTATCTAGGATTCTATCTATCTATCTTTCTATGTAGGATTCTATCTATCTATCTATCTATCTAGGATTCTATCTATCTATCTATCTAGGATTCTATCTATCTATCTATCTATCTATCTATCTATCTAGGATTCTATCTATCTAGGATTCTATCTATCTATCTATCTATCTATCTATCTAGGATTCTATCTATCTATCTATCTATCTATCTATCTAGGATTCTCTCTATCTATCTATCTATCTATCTATCTATCTATCTAGGATTCTATCTATCTATCTATCTATCTATCTAAGATTCTATCTATCTATCTAAGATTCTATCTATCTATCTATCTATCTAGGATTCTATCTATCTATCTATCTATCTATCTATCTATCTATCTATCTAGGATTCTCTCTATCTATCTATCTATCTATCTATCTAGGATTCTATCTATCTATCTCTCTATCTAAGATTCTATCTATCTATCTATCTATCTATCTATCTATCTAAGATTCTATCTATCTATCTATCTATCTATCTATCTATCTATCTATCTAGGATTCTATCTATCTATCTATCTATCTATCTATCTAGGATTCTATCTATCTATCTATCTATCTATCTATCTAGGATTCTATCTATCTATCTATCTATCTATCTATCTAGGATTCTATCTATCTATCTATCTAGGATTCTATCTATCTATCTATCTATCTATCTAGGATTCTATCTATCTATCTATCTATCTATCTATCTAGGATTCTATCTATCTATCTATCTATCTATCTAGGATTCTATCTATCTATCTATCTATCTAGGATTCTATCTATCTATCTATCTATCTAGGATTCTATCTATCTATCTATCTATCTATCTAGGATTCTATCTATCTATCTATCTATCTATCTATCTATCTATCTATCTAGGATTCTATCTATCTATCTATCTAGGATTCTATCTATCTATCTATCTATCTAGGATTCTATCTATCTATCTATCTATCTAGGATTCTATCTATCTATCTATCTATCTATCTATCTATCTATCTAGGATTCTATCTATCTATCTATCTATCTAGGATTCTATCTATCTATCTATCTATCTAGGATTCTATCTATCTATCTATCTATCTATCTATTTATCTATCTATCTATCTATGATTCTATCTATCTATCTATCTATCTATCTAGGATTCTATCTATCTATCTAGGATTCTATCTATCTATCTATCTATCTATCTAGGATTCTATCTATCTATCTAGGATTCTATCTATCTATCTATCTAGGATTCTATCTATCTATCTATCTAGGATTCTATCTATCTATCTATCTATCTAGGATTCTATCTATCTATCTAGGATTCTATCTATCTATCTATCTATCTAGGATTCTATCTATCTATCTATCTATCTATCTATCTAGGATTCTATCTATCTATCTATCTAGGATTCTATCTATCTATCTATCTAGGATTCTATCTATCTATCTATCTAGGATTCTATCTATCTATCTATCTATCTATCTATGATTCTATCTATCTATCTATCTAGGATTCTATCTATCTATCTATCTAGGATTCTATCTATCTATCTATCTATCTATCTAGGATTCTATCTATCTATCTATCTATCTAGGATTCTATCTATCTATCTTTCTATGTAGGATTCTATCTATCTATCTATCTAGGATTCTATCTATCTATCTATCTAGGATTCTATCTATCTATCTATCTATCTATCTAGGATTCTATCTATCTATCTATCTATCTATCTATCTATCTAGGATTCTCTCTATCTATCTATCTAGGATTCTATCTATCTATCTAAGATTCTATCTATCTATCTATCTATCTATCTATCTATCTATCTATCTATCTATCTATCTAGGATTCTATCTATCTATCTATCTAGGATTCTATCTATCTATCTATCTATCTAGGATTCTATCTATCTATCTATCTATCTATCTATCTATCTATCTAGGATTCTATCTATCTATCTATCTATCTAGGATTCTATCTATCTATCTATCTATCTATCTAGGATTCTATCTATCTATCTATCTATCTAGGATTCTATCTATCTATCTATCTATCTAGGATTCTATCTATCTATCTATCTATCTATCTATCTATCTAGGATTCTATCTATCTATCTATCTATCTATCTATCTATCTATCTATCTAGGATTCTATCTATCTATCTATCTATCTAGGATTCTATCTATCTATCTATCTATCTATCTATCTATCTATCTAGGATTCTATCTATCTATCTATCTATCTATCTATCTATCTATCTATCTATCTAGGATTCTATCTATCTATCTATCTATCTATCTATCTATGATTCTATCTATCTATCTATCTATCTAGGATTCTATCTATCTATCTATCTAGGATTCTATCTATCTATCTATCTATCTATCTATCTAGGATTCTATCTATCTATCTATCTAGGATTCTATCTATCTATCTATCTAGGATTCTCTCTATCTATCTATCTATCTAGGATTCTATCTATCTATCTATCTAGGATTCTATCTATCTATCTATCTATCTAGGATTCTATCTATCTATCTATCTAGGATTCTATCTATCTATCTATCTATCTAGGATTCTATCTATCTATCTATCTATCTATCTATCTATCTATCTAGGATTCTATCTATCTATCTATCTATCTATCTAGGATTCTATCTATCTATCTATCTATCTAGGATTCTCTCTATCTATCTATCTATCTATCTATCTAGGATTCTATCTATCTATCTATCTAGGATTCTATCTATCTATCTATCTATCTAGGATTCTATCTATCTATCTATCTAGGATTCTATCTATCTATCTATCTATCTATGATTCTATCTATCTATCTATCTATCTATCTATCTATCTATCTATCTATCTAGGATTCTATCTATCTATCTATCTATCTATCTAGGATTCTATCTATCTATCTTTCTATGTAGGATTCTATCTATCTATCTATCTATCTATCTAGGATTCTATCTATCTATCTATCTATCTAGGATTCTATCTATCTATCTATCTAGGATTCTATCTATCTATCTATCTATCTAGGATTCTATCTATCTATCTATCTATCTATCTATCTATCTATCTAGGATTCTATCTATCTATCTATCTATCTATCTAGGATTCTATCTATCTATCTAGGATTCTATCTATCTATCTATCTATCTAGGATTCTATCTATCTATCTATCTATCTATCTATCTAGGATTCTATCTATCTATCTATCTAAGATTCTATCTATCTATCTATCTATCTAGGATTCTATCTATCTATCTATCTATCTATCTAGGATTCTATCTATCTATCTATCTAGGATTCTATCTATCTATCTATCTATGATTCTATCTATCTATCTATCTATCTATCTATCTATCTAGGATTCTATCTATCTATCTATCTATCTATCTAGGATTCTATCTATCTATCTTTCTATTAGGATTCTATCTATCTATCTATCTAGGATTCTATCTATCTATCTATCTATCTAGGATTCTATCTATCTATCTATCTATCTATGATTCTATCTATCTATCTATCTATCTAGGATTCTATCTATCTATCTATCTATCTATCTAGGATTCTATCTATCTATCTATCTATCTATCTATCTAGGATTCTATCTATCTATCTATCTATCTATCTAGGATTCTATCTATCTATCTATCTAGGATTCTATCTATCTATCCCTCTATCTATCTATGATTCTATCTATCTATCTATCTATCTATCTATCTATCTAGGATTCTATCTATCTATCTATCTATCTATCTATCTTTCTATCTAGGATTCTATCTATCTATCTATCTATCTAGGATTCTCTATCTATCTATCTATCTAGGATTCTATCTATCTATCTATCTATCTATCTATCTATCTAGGATTCTATCTATCTATCTATCTATGATTCTATCTATCTATCTAGGATTCTATCTATCTATCTATCTAGGATTCTATCTATCTATCTATCTATCTAGGATTCTATCTATCTATCTATCTATCTATCTATCTATCTATCTATCTAGGATTCTATCTATCTATCTATCTATCTATCTATCTAGGATTCTATCTATCTATCTAGGATTCTATCTATCTATCTATCTATCTATCTATCTAGGATTCTATCTATTATCCTCTATCTATCTAGGATTCTATCTATCTATCTATCTAGGATTCTATCTATCTATCTATCTAGGATTCTATCTATCTATCTAGATTCTATCTATCTAGGATTCTATCTATCTATCTATCTAGATTCTATCTATCTATCTAGGATTCTATCTATCTATCTAGGATTCTATCTATCTATCTATCTATCTAGGATTCTATCTATCTATCTATCTATCTAGGATTCTATCTATCTATCTATCTATCTATCTATCTATCTATCTATCTATCTATCTATCTATCTAGGATTCTATCTATCTATCTATCTATCTAGGATTCTATCTATCTATCTATCTATCTAGGATTCTATCTATCTATCTATCTATCTAGGATTCTATCTATCTATCTATCTATCTATCTATCTATCTAGGATTCTATCTATCTATCTATCTATCTATCTATCTATCTAGGATTCTATCTATCTATCTATCTATCTATCTATCTATCTATCTATCTATCTAGGATTCTATCTATCTATCTATCTAGGATTCTATCTATCTATCTATCTAGGATTCTATCTATCTATCTATCTATCTATCTATCTATCTATCTATCTATCTAGGATTCTATCTATCTATCTATCTATCTATCTATCTAGGATTCTATCTATCTATCTATCTATCTATCTAGGATTCTATCTATCTATCTATCTATCTATCTATGATTCTATCTATCTATCTATCTAGGATTCTATCTATCTATCTATCTATCTAGGATTCTATCTATCTATCTATCTAGGATTCTATCTATCTATCTATCTATCTAGGATTCTATCTATCTATCTAGGATTCTATCTATCTATCTATCTATCTATCTATCTATCTATCTATCTATCTAGGATTCTATCTATCTATCTATCTAGGATTCTATCTATCTATCTATCTAGGATTCTATCTATCTATCTATCTAGGATTCTATCTATCTATCTATCTAGGATTCTATCTATCTATCTATCTAGGATTCTATCTATTATCTAGGATTCTATCTATCTATCTATCTATCTAGGATTCTATCTATCTATCTATCTATCTATCTATCTATCTATCTATCTATCTATCTATCTATCTATCTATCTATCTAGGATTCTATCTATCTATCTATCTATCTATCTAGGATTCTATCTATCTATCTATCTAGGATTCTATCTATCTATCTATCTAGGATTCTATCTATCTATCTATCTAGGATTCTATCTATCTATCTATCTATCTATCTATCTAGGATTCTATCTATCTATCTATCTATCTATCTATCTATCTATCTATCTAGGATTCTATCTATCTATCTATCTATCTAGATTCTATCTATCTATCTATCTATCTAGGATTCTATCTATCTATCTATCTAGGATTCTATCTATCTATCTATCTAGGATTCTATCTATCTATCTATCTATCTATCTATTATCTAGGATTCTATCTATCTATCTATCTAGGATTCTATCTATCTATCTATCTATCTATCTATCTATCTATCTATCTATCTATCTATCTATCTATCTAGGATTCTATCTATCTATCTATCTATCTAGGATTCTATCTATCTATCTATCTATCTAGGATTCTATCTATCTATCTATCTATCTAGGATTCTATCTATCTATCTATCTATCTATCTATCTATCTAGGATTCTATCTATCTATCTATCTAGGATTCTATCTATCTATCTATCTATCTATCTATCTATCTATCTAGGATTCTATCTATCTATCTATCTATCTATGATTCTATCTATCTATCTATCTATCTATCTAGGATCTATCTATCTATCTATCTATCTATCTATCTAGGATTCTATCTATCTATCTATCTATCTATCTAGGATTCTATCTATCTATCTATCTAGGATTCTATCTATCTATCTATCTATCTAGGATTCTATCTATCTATCTATCTAGGATTCTATCTATCTATCTAGGATTCTATCTATCTATCTATCTATCTAGGATTCTATCTATCTATCTATCTATCTATCTATCTATCTATCTAGGATTCTATCTATCTATCTATCTATCTATCTAGGATTCTATCTATCTATCTATCTATCTAGGATTCTATCTATCTATCTATCTATCTAGGATTCTATCTATCTATCTATCTATCTATCTAGGATTCTATCTATCTATCTATCTATCTATCTATCTATCTATCTATCTAGGATTCTATCTATCTATCTAGGATTCTATCTATCTATCTATCTATCTATCTATCTATCTAGGATTCTATCTATCTATCTAGGATTCTATCTATCTATCTATCTAGGATTCTATCTATCTATCTATCTAGGATTCTATCTATCTATCTATCTATCTAGGATTCTATCTATCTATCTAGGATTCTATCTATCTATCTATCTATCTAGGATTCTATCTATCTATCTATCTATCTATCTATCTAGGATTCTATCTATCTATCTATCTAGGATTCTATCTATCTATCTATCTAGGATTCTATCTATCTATCTATCTATGGATTCTATCTATCTATCTATCTATCTATCTATCTATCTATCTATCTATCTATCTATGATTCTATCTATCTATCTATCTAGGATTCTATCTATCTATCTATCTAGGATTCTATCTATCTATCTATCTATCTATCTAGGATTCTATCTATCTATCTATCTATCTAGGATTCTATCTATCTATCTATCTATCTAGGATTCTATCTATCTATCTATCTATGTAGGATTCTATCTATCTATCTATCTAGGATTCTATCTATCTATCTATCTATCTATCTAGGATTCTATCTATCTATCTATCTATCTAGGATTCTATCTATCTATCTATCTAGGATTCTATCTATCTATCTATCTATCTAGGATTCTATCTATCTATCTATCTATCTATCTATCTAGGATTCTATCTATCTATCTATCTAGGATTCTATCTATCTATCTATCTATCTAGATTCTATCTATCTATCTATCTATCTATCTATCTATCTATCTAGGATTCTATCTATCTAGGATTCTATCTATCTATCTATCTATCTATCTATCTAGGATTCTATCTATCTATCTATCTATCTATCTATCTAGGATTCTATCTATCTATCTATCTATCTAGGATTCTATCTATCTATCTATCTATCTAGGATTCTATCTATCTATCTATCTATCTAGGATTCTATCTATCTATCTATCTATCTATCTATCTAGGATTCTATCTATCTATCTATCTATCTATCTATCTATCTATCTATCTATCTAGGATTCTATCTATCTATCTATCTATCTATCTAGGATTCTATCTATCTATCTATCTATCTAGGATTCTATCTATCTATCTATCTATCTATCTATCTATCTATCTATCTATCTATCTAGGATTCTATCTATCTATCTATCTATCTATCTATCTATCTAGGATTCTATCTATCTATCTATCTATCTATGATTCTATCTATCTATCTATCTATCTAGGATTCTATCTATCTATCTATCTAGGATTCTATCTATCTATCTATCTATCTATCTATCTATCTAGGATTCTATCTATCTATCTATCTAGGATTCTATCTATCTATCTATCTAGGATTCTCTCTATCTATCTATCTATCTAGGATTCTATCTATCTATCTATCTAGGATTCTATCTATCTATCTATCTATCTAGGATTCTATCTATCTATCTATCTAGGATTCTATCTATCTATCTATCTATCTAGGATTCTATCTATCTATCTATCTATCTATCTATCTATCTATCTATCTATCTATCTATCTATCTATCTATCTAGGATTCTATCTATCTATCTATCTATCTATCTAGGATTCTATCTATCTATCTATCTAGGATTCTCTCTATCTATCTATCTATCTATCTAGGATTCTATCTATCTATCTATCTATCTAGGATTCTATCTATCTATCTATCTATCTATCTATCTATCTAGGATTCTATCTATCTATCTATCTAGGATTCTATCTATCTATCTATCTATGATTCTATCTATCTATCTATCTATCTATCTAGGATTCTATCTATCTATCTATCTATCTATCTAGGATTCTATCTATCTATCTATCTATTAGGATTCTATCTATCTATCTATCTATCTAGGATTCTATCTATCTAGGATTCTATCTATCTATCTATCTATCTATCTAGGATTCTATCTATCTATCTATCTATCTAGGATTCTATCTATCTATCTATCTATCTATCTATCTATCTATCTATCTATCTAGGATTCTATCTATCTATCTATCTATCTATCTAGGATTCTATCTATCTATCTATCTATCTATCTAGGATTCTATCTATCTATCTATCTATCTATCTAGGATTCTATCTATCTATCTATCTATCTAGGATTCTATCTATCTATCTATCTATCTAGGATTCTATCTATCTATCTATCTATCTATCTAGGATTCTATCTATCTATCTATCTAGGATTCTATCTATCTATCTATCTATCTATCTATCTATCTAGGATTCTATCTATCTATCTATCTAGGATTCTATCTATCTATCTATCTAGGATTCTATCTATCTATCTATCTATGATTCTATCTATCTATCTATCTATCTATCTATCTATCTAGGATTCTATCTATCTATCTATCTATCTATCTATCTATCTAGGATTCTATCTATCTATCTTTCTATGTAGGATTCTATCTATCTATCTATCTAGGATTCTATCTATCTATCTATCTATCTAGGATTCTATCTATCTATCTATCTATCTAGGATTCTATCTATCTATCTATCTATCTAGGATTCTATCTATCTAGGATTCTATCTATCTATCTATCTATCTATCTATCTAGGATTCTATCTATCTATCTATCTAGGATTCTATCTATCTATCTCTCTATCTATCTATGATTCTATCTATCTATCTATCTATCTAGGATTCTATCTATCTATCTATCTATCTATCTATCTATCTAGGATTCTATCTATCTATCTATCTATCTAGGATTCTCTCTATCTATCTATCTATCTAGGATTCTATCTATCTATCTATCTATCTATCTATCTATCTAGGATTCTATCTATCTATCTATCTATGATTCTATCTATCTATCTAGGATTCTATCTATCTATCTATCTAGGATTCTATCTATCTATCTATCTAGGATTCTATCTATCTATCTATCTATCTATCTATCTATCTATGATTCTATCTATCTATCTATCTATCTAGGATTCTATCTATCTATCTAGGATTCTATCTATCTATCTATCTATCTATCTATCTAGGATTCTATCTATCTATCCTCTATCTATCTAGGATTCTATCTATCTATCTATCTAGGATTCTATCTATCTATCTATCTAGGATTCTATCTATCTATCTAGATTCTATCTATCTAGGATTCTATCTATCTATCTATCTAGGATTCTATCTATCTATCTAGGATTCTATCTATCTATCTAGGATTCTATCTATCTATCTATCTATCTAGGATTCTATCTATCTATCTATCTATCTAGGATTCTATCTATCTATCTATCTATCTATCTATCTAGGATTCTATCTATCTATCTATCTATCTAGGATTCTATCTATCTATCTATCTATCTAGGATTCTATCTATCTATCTATCTATCTATCTATCTATCTAGGATTCTATCTATCTATCTATCTATCTATCTATCTATCTAGGATTCTATCTATCTATCTATCTATCTATCTATCTATCTATCTATCTATCTATCTATGATTCTATCTATCTATCTATCTAGGATTCTATCTATCTATCTATCTATCTAGGATTCTATCTATCTATCTATCTAGGATTCTATCTATCTATCTATCTATCTAGGATTCTATCTATCTATCTAGGATTCTATCTATCTATCTATCTATCTATCTAGGATTCTATCTATCTATCTATCTAGGATTCTATCTATCTATCTATCTAGGATTCTATCTATCTATCTATCTATCTAGGATTCTATCTATCTATCTATCTAGGATTCTATCTATCTATCTATCTAGGATTCTATCTATCTATCTAGGATTCTATCTATCTATCTATCTATCTAGGATTCTATCTATCTATCTAGGATTCTATCTATCTATCTATCTATCTATCTAGGATTCTATCTATCTATCTATCTATCTAGGATTCTATCTATCTATCTATCTAGGATTCTATCTATCTATCTATCTAGGATTCTATCTATCTATCTATCTAGGATTCTATCTATCTATCTATCTATCTAGGATTCTATCTATCTATCTATCTATCTATCTATCTATCTATCTATCTATCTATCTATCTATCTATGATTCTATCTATCTATCTATCTAGGATTCTATCTATCTATCTATCTATCTAGGATTCTATCTATCTATCTATCTAGGATTCTATCTATCTATCTATCTAGGATTCTATCTATCTATCTATCTATTTATCTATCTAGGATTCTATCTATCTATCTATCTATCTAGGATTCTATCTATCTATCTATCTATCTATCTATCTATCTATCTATCTATCTATCTATCTAGGATTCTATCTATCTATCCTCTATCTATCTATGATTCTATCTATCTATCTATCTATCTAGGATTCTATCTATCTATCTATCTATCTATCTAGGATTCTATCTATCTATCTATCTAGGATTCTATCTATCTATCTAGGATTCTATCTATCTATCTATCTATCTAGGATTCTATCTATCTATCTAGGATTCTATCTATCTATCTATCTATCTAGGATTCTATCTATCTATCTATCTATCTATCTAGGATTCTATCTATCTATCTATCTAGGATTCTATCTATCTATCTAGGATTCTATCTATCTATCTATCTAGGATTCTATCTATCTATCTATCTAGGATTCTATCTATCTATCTATCTATCTATCTATCTAGGATTCTATCTATCTATCTATCTATGATTCTATCTATCTATCTATCTATCTATCTAGGATTCTATCTATCTATCTATCTAGGATTCTATCTATCTATCTATCTAGGATTCTATCTATCTATCTATCTATCTATCTATCTATCTATCTATCTATCTAGGATTCTATCTATCTATCTATCTAGGATTCTATCTATCTATCTATCTATCTATCTTTCTATCTAGGATTCTATCTATCTATCCCTCTATCTATCTATGATTCTATCTATCTATCTATCTATCTAGGATTCTATCTATCTATCTATCTATCTAGGATTCTATCTATCTATCTATCTAGGATTCTATCTATCTATCTATCTATCTATCTAGGATTCTATCTATCTATCTATCTATCTATCTATCTATCTATCTATCTAGGATTCTATCTATCTATCCCTCTATCTATCTATGATTCTATCTATCTATCTATCTATCTATCTAGGATTCTATCTATCTATCTATCTATCTAGGATTCTATCTATCTATCTAGGATTCTATCTATCTATCTATCTATCTATCTATCTAGGATTCTATCTATCTATCTATCTAGGATTCTATCTATCTATCTATCTAGGATTCTATCTATCTATCTATCTAGGATTCTATCTATCTATCTATCTAGGATTCTATCTATCTATCTATCTAGGATTCTATCTATCTATCTAGGATTCTATCTATCTATCTATCTATCTAGGATTCTATCTATCTATCTAGGATTCTATCTATCTATCTATCTATCTATCTATCTATCTATCTATCTATCTATCTATCTATCTATCTATCTAGGATTCTATCTATCTATCTATCTATCTATCTAGGATTCTATCTATCTATCTATCTAGGATTCTATCTATCTATCTATCTAGGATTCTATCTATCTATCTATCTAGGATTCTATCTATCTATCTATCTAGGATTCTATCTATCTATCTATCTATCTATCTATCTATCTAGGATTCTATCTATCTATCTATCTATGATTCTATCTATCTATCTATCTATCTAGGATTCTATCTATCTATCTATCTAGGATTCTATCTATCTATCTATCTAGGATTCTATCTATCTATCTATCTATTTATCTATCTAGGATTCTATCTATCTATCTATCTAGGATTCTATCTATCTATCTATCTATCTATCTATCTATCTATCTATCTTTCTATCTAGGATTCTATCTATCTATCCCTCTATCTATCTATGATTCTATCTATCTATCTATCTATCTAGGATTCTATCTATCTATCTATCTATCTATCTATCTATCTAGGATTCTATCTATCTATCTATCTATCTATCTATCTAGGATTCTATCTATCTATCTATCTAGGATTCTATCTATCTATCTATCTATCTATCTTTCTATCTAGGATTCTATCTATCTATCCTCTATCTATCTATGATTCTATCTATCTATCTATCTATCTAGGATTCTATCTATCTATCTATCTATCTATCTATCTATCTATCTAGGATTCTATCTATCTATCTATCTATCTATCTATCTAGGATTCTATCTATCTATCTATCTATCTAGGATTCTATCTATCTATCTATCTATCTAGGATTCTATCTATCTATCTATCTAGGATTCTATCTATCTATCTAGGATTCTATCTATCTATCTATCTATCTAGGATTCTATCTATCTATCTATCTAGGATTCTATCTATCTATCTATCTATCTATCTAGGATTCTATCTATCTATCTATCTATCTAGGATTCTATCTATCTATCTATCTATCTAGGATTCTATCTATCTATCTATCTATCTATCTAGGATTCTATCTATCTATCTATCTATCTATCTATCTATCTAGGATTCTATCTATCTATCTAGGATTCTATCTATCTATCTATCTATCTATCTATCTATCTATCTAGGATTCTATCTATCTATCTAGGATTCTATCTATCTATCTATCTAGGATTCTATCTATCTATCTATCTAGGATTCTATCTATCTATCTATCTATCTAGGATTCTATCTATCTATCTAGGATTCTATCTATCTATCTATCTATCTAGGATTCTATCTATCTATCTATCTATCTATCTAGGATTCTATCTATCTATCTATCTAGGATTCTATCTATCTATCTATCTAGGATTCTATCTATCTATCTATCTAGGATTCTATCTATCTATCTATCTATCTATCTATCTATCTATCTATCTATCTATCTATGATTCTATCTATCTATCTATCTAGGATTCTATCTATCTATCTATCTAGGATTCTATCTATCTATCTATCTATCTAGGATTCTATCTATCTATCTATCTATCTAGGATTCTATCTATCTATCTTTCTATCTAGGATTCTATCTATCTATCTATCTAGGATTCTATCTATCTATCTATCTATCTATCTATCTATCTATCTAGGATTCTATCTATCTATCTATCTATCTAGGATTCTATCTATCTATCTATCTAGGATTCTATCTATCTATCTATCTATCTAGGATTCTATCTATCTATCTATCTATCTATCTATCTATCTATCTATCTATCTAGGATTCTATCTATCTATCTATCTAGGATTCTATCTATCTATCTATCTATCTATCTAAGATTCTATCTATCTATCTATCTATCTATCTATCTATCTATCTATCTATCTATCTAGGATTCTATCTATCTATCTATCTAGGATTCTATCTATCTATCTATCTATCTATCTATCTATCTAGGATTCTATCTATCTATCTATCTATCTATCTATCTATCTATCTAGGATTCTATCTATCTATCTATCTATCTAGGATTCTATCTATCTATCTATCTATCTATCTAGGATTCTATCTATCTATCTATCTATCTAGGATTCTATCTATCTATCTATCTATCTAGGATTCTATCTATCTATCTATCTATCTATCTATCTAGGATTCTATCTATCTATCTATCTATCTATCTAGGATTCTATCTATCTATCTATCTATCTAGGATTCTATCTATCTATCTATCTATCTATCTATCTAGGATTCTATCTATCTATCTATCTATCTATCTATCTAGGATTCTATCTATCTATCTATCTATCTATCTATGATTCTATCTATCTATCTATCTATCTAGGATTCTATCTATCTATCTATCTAGGATTCTATCTATCTATCTATCTATCTATCTATCTATCTATCTATCTATCTATCTATCTATCTATCTATCTAGGATTCTATCTATCTATCTATCTAGGATTCTATCTATCTATCTATCTAGGATTCTCTCTATCTATCTATCTATCTAGGATTCTATCTATCTATCTATCTATCTAGGATTCTATCTATCTATCTATCTAGGATTCTATCTATCTATCTATCTATCTAGGATTCTATCTATCTATCTATCTATCTATCTATCTATCTATCTATCTATCTAGGATTCTATCTATCTATCTATCTATCTAGGATTCTATCTATCTATCTATCTAGGATTCTCTCTATCTATCTATCTATCTATCTAGGATTCTATCTATCTATCTATCTATCTAGATTCTATCTATCTATCTATCTATCTATCTATCTAGGATTCTATCTATCTATCTATCTAGGATTCTATCTATCTATCTATCTATGATTCTATCTATCTATCTATCTATCTATCTATCTAGGATTCTATCTATCTATCTATCTATCTAGGATTCTATCTATCTATCTTTCTATGTAGGATTCTATCTATCTATCTATCTATCTAGGATTCTATCTATCTAGGATTCTATCTATCTATCTATCTATCTAGGATTCTATCTATCTATCTATCTAGGATTCTATCTATCTATCTATCTATCTATCTATCTATCTATCTATCTATCTAGGATTCTATCTATCTATCTATCTATCTATCTAGGATTCTATCTATCTATCTATCTATCTATCTATCTATCTATCTATCTATCTATCTATCTATCTATCTAGGATTCTATCTATCTATCTATCTATCTATCTAGGATTCTATCTATCTATCTATCTATCTAGGATTCTATCTATCTATCTATCTATCTAGGATTCTATCTATCTATCTATCTATCTATCTAGGATTCTATCTATCTATCTATCTAGATTCTATCTATCTATCTATCTATCTATCTATCTATCTATCTAGGATTCTATCTATCTATCTATCTATCTATCTATCTAGGATTCTATCTATCTATCTATCTAGGATTCTATCTATCTATCTATCTATGATTCTATCTATCTATCTATCTATCTATCTAGGATTCTATCTATCTATCTATCTATCTATCTATCTAGGATTCTATCTATCTATCTTTCTATGTAGGATTCTATCTATCTATCTATCTAGGATTCTATCTATCTATCTATCTATCTATCTAGGATTCTATCTATCTATCTATCTATCTATGATTCTATCTATCTATCTATCTATCTAGGATTCTATCTATCTATCTATCTATCTATCTATCTATCTAGGATTCTATCTATCTATCTATCTATCTATCTAGGATTCTATCTATCTATCTATCTATCTAGGATTCTATCTATCTATCTATCTAGGATTCTATCTATCTATCCCTCTATCTATCTATGATTCTATCTATCTATCTATCTATCTATCTAGGATTCTATCTATCTATCTATCTATCTATCTATCTATCTATCTATCTATCTTTCTATCTAGGATTCTATCTATCTATCTATCTATCTAGGATTCTCTCTATCTATCTATCTATCTAGGATTCTATCTATCTATCTATCTATCTATCTATCTATCTATCTATCTATCTAGGATTCTATCTATCTATCTATCTATGATTCTATCTATCTATCTAGGATTCTATCTATCTATCTATCTAGGATTCTATCTATCTATCTAGGATTCTATCTATCTATCTATCTATCTATCTATCTATCTATCTATCTATCTATCTAGGATTCTATCTATCTATCTATCTATCTAGGATTCTATCTATCTATCTAGGATTCTATCTATCTATCTATCTATCTATCTATCTATCTATCTAGGATTCTATCTATTCTATCCCTCTATCTATCTAGGATTCTATCTATCTATCTATCTATCTAGGATTCTATCTATCTATCTATCTAGGATTCTATCTATCTATCTAGGATTCTATCTATCTAGGATTCTATCTATCTATCTATCTAGGATTCTATCTATCTATCTAGGATTCTATCTATCTATCTAGGATTCTATCTATCTATCTATCTATCTAGGATTCTATCTATCTATCTATCTAGGATTCTATCTATCTATCTATCTATCTATCTATCTATCTATCTATCTAGGATTCTATCTATCTATCTATCTATCTATCTATCTAGGATTCTATCTATCTATCTATCTATCTAGGATTCTATCTATCTATCTATCTATCTATCTATCTATCTAGGATTCTATCTATCTATCTATCTATCTATCTATCTAGGATTCTATCTATCTATCTATCTATCTATCTATCTATCTATCTATCTATCTATGATTCTATCTATCTATCTATCTAGGATTCTATCTATCTATCTATCTATCTATCTAGGATTCTATCTATCTATCTATCTAGGATTCTATCTATCTATCTATCTATCTAGGATTCTATCTATCTATCTAGGATTCTATCTATCTATCTAGGATTCTATCTATCTATCTATCTAGGTCTATCTATCTATCTATCTAGGATTCTATCTATCTATCTATCTAGGATTCTATCTATCTATCTAGGATTCTATCTATCTATCTATCTATCTAGGATTCTATCTATCTATCTAGGATTCTATCTATCTATCTATCTAGGATTCTATCTATCTATCTATCTATCTAGGATTCTATCTATCTATCTATCTAGGATTCTATCTATCTATCTATCTAGGACTTCTATCTATCTATCTATCTAGGATTCTATCTATCTATCTATCTATCTAGGATTCTATCTATCTATCTATCTATCTATCTATCTATGATTCTATCTATCTATCTATCTATGATTCTATCTATCTATCTATCTATCTAGGATTCTATCTATCTATCTATCTAGGATTCTATCTATCTATCTATCTAGGATTCTATCTATCTATCTATCTATTTATCTATCTAGGATTCTATCTATCTATCTATCTAGGATTCTATCTATCTATCTATCTATCTACTATCTTTCTATCTAGGATTCTATCTATCTATCCCTCTATCTATCTATGATTCTATCTATCTATCTATCTATCTAGGATTCTATCTATCTATCTATCTATCTATCTATCTAGGATTCTATCTATCTATCTATCTAGGATTCTATCTATCTATCTAGGATTCTATCTATCTATCTATCTATCTAGGATTCTATCTATCTATCTAGGATTCTATTCTATCTATCTATCTATCTAGGATTCTATCTATCTATCTATCTATCTAGGATTCTATCTATCTATCTATCTAGGATTCTATCTATCTATCTAGGATTCTATCTATCTATCTATATCTATCTAGGATTCTATCTATCTATCTATCTAGGATTCTATCTATCTATCTATCTATCTATCTATCTATCTAGGATTCTATCTATCTATCTATCTATGATTCTATCTATCTATCTATCTATCTATCTAGGATTCTATCTATCTATCTATCTAGGATTCTATCTATCTATCTATCTAGGATTCTATCTATCTATCTATCTATCTATCTATCTATCTAGGATTCTATCTATCTATCTATCTAGGATTCTATCTATCTATCTATCTATCTATCTATCTTTCTATCTAGGATTCTATCTATCTATCCCTCTATCTATCTATGATTCTATCTATCTATCTATCTATCTAGGATTCTATCTATCTATCTATCTATCTAGGATTCTATCTATCTATCTATCTAGGATTCTATCTATCTATCTATCTATCTATCTAGGATTCTATCTATCTATCTATCTATCTATCTATCTTTCTATCTAGGATTCTATCTATCTATCCCTCTATCTATCTATGATTCTATCTATCTATCTATCTATCTATCTATCTAGGATTCTATCTATCTATCTATCTATTCTATCTATCTATCTATCTATCTATCTAGGATTCTATCTATCTATCTATCTATCTAGGATTCTATCTATCTATCTATCTAGGATTCTATCTATCTATCTATCTATCTAGGATTCTATCTATCTATCTATCTAGGATTCTATCTATCTATCTATCTAGGATTCTATCTATCTATCTATCTAGGATTCTATCTATCTATCTATCTATCTATCTAGGATTCTATCTATCTATCTATCTATCTATCTATCTATCTATCTAGGATTCTATCTATCTATCTATCTATGATTCTATCTATCTATCTATCTATCTATCTATCTATCTAGGATTCTATCTATCTATCTATCTATCTATCTAGGATTCTATCTATCTATCTATCTATCTAGGATTCTATCTATCTATCTATCTATCTATCTATCTATCTATCTATCTAGGATTCTATCTATCTATCTATCTAGGATTCTATCTATCTATCTATCTATCTATCTATCTTTCTATCTAGGTTTCTATCTATCTATCCCTCTATCTATCTATGATTCTATCTATCTATCTATCTATCTATCTAGGAATCTATCTATCTATCTATCTATCTATCTAGGATTCTATCTATCTATCTATCTATCTAGGATTCTATCTATCTATCTATCTAAGATTCTATCTATCTATCTATCTATCTTTCTATCTAGGATTCTATCTATCTATCCCTCTATCTATCTATGATTCTATCTATCTATCTATCTATCTATCTATCTAGGATTCTATCTATCTATCTATCTATCTATCTATCTATCTAGGATTCTATCTATCTATCTATCTATCTATCTATCTAGGATTCTATCTATCTATCTATCTATCTAGGATTCTATCTATCTATCCCTCTATCTATCTATGATTCTATCTATCTATCTATCTATCTATATCTATCTATCTATCTATCTATCTATCTATCTATCTGATCTATCTATCTATCTAGGATTCTATCTATCTATCCCTCTATCTATCTATGATTCTATCTATCTATCTATCTATCTAGGATTCTATCTATCTATCTATCTAGGATTCTATCTATCTATCTATCTATCTATCTATCTATTCTATCTATCTATCTATCTAGGATCTATCTATCTATCTATCTATCTAGGATTCTATCTATCTATCTATCTAGGATTCTATCTATCTATCTATCTATCTATCTATCTATCTATCTAGGATTCTATCTATCTATCCTATCTATCTAGGATTCTATCTATCTATCTAGGATTCTATCTATCTATCTATCTAGGATTCTATCTATCTATCTATCTATCTATCTATCTAGGATTCTATCTATCTATCTATCTATCTATCTAGGATTCTATCTATCTATCTATCTAGGATTCTATCTATCTATCTATCTATCTATCTATCTATCTATCTATCTAGGATTCTATCTATCTATCTATCTATCTAGGATTCTATCTATCTATCTATCTATCTATCTAGGATTCTATCTATCTATCTAGGATCTATCTATCTATCTATCTATCTATCTAGGATTCTATCTATCTATCTATCTAGGATTCTATCTATCTATCTATCTATCTAGGATTCTATCTATCTATCTATCTAGATTCTATCTATCTATCTATCTAGGATTCTATCTATCTATCTATCTATCTAGGTCTATCTATCTATCTATCTATCTAGGATTCTATCTATCTATCTATCTAGGATTCTATCTATCTATCTATCTATCTATCTATCTATCTAGGATCTATCTATCTATCTAGGATCTATCTATCTATCTATCTATCTAGGATTCTATCTATCTATCTATCTATCTAGGATTCTATCTATCTATCTATCTAGGATTCTATCTATCTATCTATCTATCTATCTATCTAGGATTCTATCTATCTATCTATCTATCTATCTAGGATTCTATCTATCTATCTATCTATCTATCTATCTATCTATCTAGGATTCTATCTATCTATCTATCTATCTAGGATTCTATCTATCTATCTATCTATCTAGATCTATCTATCTATCTATCTATCTATCTAGGATTCTATCTATCTATCTATCTATCTAGGATTCTATCTATCTATCTATCTAGGATTCTATCTATCTATCTATCTAGGATTCTATCTATCTATCTATCTAGGATTCTATCTATCTATCTATCTATCTATCTATCTATCTAGGATTCTATCTATCTATCCTCTATCTATCTAGGATTCTATCTATCTATCTATCTATCTATCTATCTATCTATCTATCTATCTATCTATCTATCTATCTATCTATCTAGGATTCTATCTATCTATCTATCTATCTAGATTCTATCTATCTATCTATCTATCTATCTATCTAGGATTCAATCTATCTATCTATCTATCTAGGATTCTATCTATCTATCTATCTATCTAGGATTCTATCTATCTATCTATCTATCTAGGATTCTATCTATCTATCTATCTAGGATTCTATCTATCTATCTAGGATTCTATCTATCTATCTATCTAGGATTCTATCTATCTATCTATCTATCTATCTATCTATCTATCTATCTATCTAGGATTCTATCTATCTATCTATCTATCTAGGATTCTATCTATCTATCTATCTATCTAGGATTCTATCTATCTATCTATCTAGGATCTATCTATCTATCTATCTATCTATCTAGGATTCTATCTATCTATCTATCTATCTATCTATCTATCTAGGATTCTATCTATCTATCTATCTATGTAGGATTCTATCT
>NW_027443258.1:17500-22500 GCF_048569485.1 Anomaloglossus baeobatrachus | reverse complement strand
TCTATCTATCTATCTATCTATCTATCTATCTATCTATCTATCTTTCTATCTAGGATTCTATCTATCTATCTATCTATCTATCTATCTAGGATTCTCTCTATCTATCTATCTATCTAGGATTCTATCTATCTATCTATCTATCTATCTATCTAGGATTCTATCTATCTATCTATCTATCTATCTAGGATTCTATCTATCTATCTATCTATCTAGGATTCTATCTATCTATCTATCTAGGATTCTATCTATCTATCTATCTATCTATCTATCTTTCTATCTAGGATTCTATCTATCTATCCCTCTATCTATCTATGATTCTATCTATCTATCTATCTATCTATCTAGGATTCTATCTATCTATCTATCTATCTATCTATCTAGGATTCTATCTATCTATCTATCTATCTAGGATTCTATCTATCTATCTATCTATCTAGGATTCTATCTATCTATCTATCTAGGATTCTATCTATCTATCTATCTATCTAGGATTCTATCTATCTATCTATCTAGGATTCTATCTATCTATCTATCTATCTATCTAGGATTCTATCTATCTATCTATCTATCTATCTATCTAGGATTCTATCTATCTATCTATCTAGGATTCTATCTATCTATCTATCTATCTAGGATTCTATCTATCTATCCCTCTATCTATCTATGATTCTATCTATCTATCTATCTATCTAGGATTCTATCTATCTATCTATCTATCTATCTATCTATCTATCTATCTAGGATTCAATCTATCTATCTATCTATCTATCTATCTATCTAGGATTCTATCTATCTATCTATCTATCTAGGATTCTATCTATCTATCTATCTATCTAGGATTCTATCTATCTATCTATCTAGGATTCTATCTATCTATCTATCTATCTAGGATTCTATCTATCTATCTATCTAGGATTCTATCTATCTATCTATCTATCTATATTCTATCTAGGATTCTATCTATCTATCCTCTATCTATCTATGATTCTATCTATCTATCTATCTAGGATTCTATCTATCTATCTATCTATCTATCTATCTATCTAGGATTCTATCTATCTATCTATCTATCTAGGATTCTATCTATCTATCTATCTATCTAGGATTCTATCTATCTAACTATCTATCAAGGATTCTATCTATCTATCTATCTATCTAGGATTCTATCTATCTATCTATCTAGGATTCTATTTATCTATCTATCTATCTATCTAGGATTCTATCTATCTATCTATCTAGGATTCTATCTATCTATCTATCTAGGATTCTATCTATCTATCTATCTATCTAGGATTCTATCTATCTATCTATCTATCTAGGATTCTATTATCTATCTATCTATCTATCTATCTAGGATTCTATCTATCTATCTATCTAGGATTCTATCTATCTATCTATCTAGGATTCTATCTATCTATCTATCTATCTAGGATTCTATCTATCTATCTATCTAGGATTCTATCTATCTATCTATCTATCTATCTAGGATTCTATCTATCTATCTATCTAGGATTCTATCTATCTATCTATCTATCTATCTATCTATCTAGGATTCTCTCTATCTATCTATCTATCTATCTATCTATCTAGGATTCTCTCTATCTATCTATCTATCTATCTATCTATCTAGGATTCTATCTATCTATCTATCTAGGATTCTTTCTATCTATCCTCTATCTATCTATGATTCTATCTATCTATCTATCTATCTAGGATTCTATCTATCTATCTATCTAGGATTCTATCTATCTATCTATCTATCTATCTATCTATCTATCTAGGATTCTCTCTCTCTATCTATCTATCTATCTATCTATCTATCTATCTATCTATCTATCTATCTATCTAGGATTCTATCTATCTATCTATCTAGGATTCTATCTATCTATCTATCTATCTATCTAGGATTCTCTCTATCTATCTATCTATCTATCTATCTATCTAGGATTCTATCTATCTATCTATCTAGGATTCTATCTATCTATCTATCTATCTATCTAGGATTCTATCTATCTATCTATCTATCTATCTATCTATCTATCTATCTAGGATTCTATCTATCTATCTATCTATCTAGGATTCTATCTATCTATCTAGGATTCTCTCTATCTATCTATCTATCTATCTAGGATTCTATCTATCTATCTATCTATCTATCTATCTAGGATTCTATCTATCTATCTATCTATCTATCTATCTATCTATCTAGGATTCTATCTATCTATCTATCTATCTAGGATTCTATCTATCTATCTATCTATCTAGGATTCTATCTATCTATCTATCTAGGATTCTATCTATCTATCTATCTATCTAGGATTCTATCTATCTATCTATCTAGGATTCTATCTATCTATCTATCTATCTAGGATTCTATCTATCTATCTATCTATCTATCTATCTAGGATTCTATCTATCTATCTATCTAGGATTCTATCTATCTATCTATCTAGGATTCTATCTATCTATCTATCTAGGATTCTATCTATCTATCTATCTATCTAGGATTCTATCTATCTATCCTCTATCTATCTATGATTCTATCTATCTATCTATCTATCTATCTATCTATCTATCTAGGATTCTATCTATCTATCTATCTATCTATCTATCTAGGATTCTATCTATCTATCTATCTATCTATCTATCTATCTATCTAGGATTCTATCTATCTATCTATCTATCTAGGATTCTATCTATCTATCTATCTATCTAGGATTCTATCTATCTATCTATCTAGGATTCTATCTATCTATCTATCTATCTAGGATTCTATCTATCTATCTATCTAGGATTCTATCTATCTATCTATCTATCTATATTTCTATCTAGGATTCTATCTATCTATCCCTCTATCTATCTATTATTCTATCTATCTATCTATCTATCTAGGATTCTATCTATCTATCTATCTATCTATCTATCTATCTAGGATTCTATCTATCTATCTATCTATCTAGGATTCTATCTATCTATCTATCTATCTAGGATTCTATCTATCTAACTATCTATCAAGGATTCTATCTATCTATCTATCTATCTAGGATTCTATCTATCTATCTATCTAGGATTCTATTTATCTATCTATCTATCTATCTAGGATTCTATCTATCTATCTATCTAGGATTCTATCTATCTATCTATCTAGGATTCTATCTATCTATCTATCTATCTAGGATTCTATCTATCTATCTATCTATCTAGGATTCTATTATCTATCTATCTATCTATCTATCTAGGATTCTATCTATCTATCTATCTAGGATTCTATCTATCTATCTATCTAGGATTCTATCTATCTATCTATCTATCTAGGATTCTATCTATCTATCTATCTAGGATTCTATCTATCTATCTATCTATCTAGGATTCTATCTATCTATCTATCTAGGATTCTATCTATCTATCTATCTATCTATCTATCTAGGATTCTCTCTATCTATCTATCTATCTATCTATCTAGGATTCTCTCTATCTATCTATCTATCTATCTATCTATCTATCTATCTATCTAGGATTCTATCTATCTATCTATCTAGGATTCTTTCTATCTATCCCTCTATCTATCTATGATTCTATCTATCTATCTATCTAGGATTCTATCTATCTATCTATCTAGGATTCTATCTATCTATCTATCTATCTATCTAGGATTCTCTCTCTCTATCTATCTATCTATCTATCTATCTATCTATCTATCTATCTATCTAGGATTCTATCTATCTATCTATCTAGGATTCTATCTATCTATCTATCTATCTATCTAGGATTCTCTCTATCTATCTATCTATCTATCTATCTAGGATTCTATCTATCTATCTATCTAGGATTCTATCTATCTATCTATCTATCTATCTAGGATTCTATCTATCTATCTATCTATCTATCTATCTATCTATCTATCTATCTATCTATCTATCTAGGATTCTATCTATCTATCTATCTATCTATCTATCTAGGATTCTATCTATCTATCTATCTATCTAGGATTCTCTCTATCTATCTATCTATCTATCTAGGATTCTATCTATCTATCTATCTATCTATCTATCTAGGATTCTATCTATCTATCTATCTATCTATCTAGGATTCTCTCTATCTATCTATCTATCTATCTATCTATCTATCTATCTATCTAGGATTCTATCTATCTATCTATCTATCTAGGATTCTTTCTATCTATCCTCTATCTATCTATGATTCTATCTATCTATCTATCTATCTATCTATCTATCTAGGATTCTATCTATCTATCTATCTATCTATCTAGGATTCTATCTATCTATCTATCTATCTAGGATTCTCTCTATCTATCTAGGATTCTATCTATCTATCCTCTATCTATCTAGGATTCTATCTATCTATCTATCTAGGATTCTCTCTATCTATCTATCTAGGATTCTATCTATCTATCTATCTATCTATCTATCTATCTATGATTCTATCTATCTATCTATCTAGGATTCTCTCTATCTATCTATCTATCTAGGATTCTATCTATCTATCTAGGATTCTCTCTATCTATCTATCTATCTATCTATCTAGGATTCTATCTATCTATCTAGGATTCTATCTATCTATCTATCTAGGATTCTATCTATCTATCTATCTATCTATCTATCTAGGATTCTATCTATCTATCTATCTATGATTCTATCTATCTATCTATCTATCTAGGATTCTATCTATCTATCTAGGATTCTATCTATCTATCTATCTATCTATCTATCTATCTATCTATCTATCTAGGATTCTATCTATCTATGATTCTATCTATCTATCTATCTATCTAGGATTCTATCTATCTATCTATCTAGGATTCTATCTATCTATCTAGGATTCTATCTATCTATCTATCTAGGATTCTATCTTTCTATCTATCTATCTAGGATTCTATCTATCTATCTATCTATCTATCTAGGATTCTATCTATCTATCTATCTATCTATCTATCTATCTATCTATCTATCTATCTATCTATCTATGATTCTATCTATCTA
>NW_027443258.1:0-5000 GCF_048569485.1 Anomaloglossus baeobatrachus | reverse complement strand
TATCTATCTATCTATCTAGGATTCTATCTATCTATCTATCTATCTAGGATTCTTTCTATCTATCCCTCTATCTATCTATGATTCTATCTATCTATCTATCTATCTATCTATCTATCTAGGATTCTATCTATCTATCTATCTATCTATCTAGGATTCTATCTATCTATCTATCTATCTAGGATTCTCTCTATCTATCTAGGATTCTATCTATCTATCCTCTATCTATCTAGGATTCTATCTATCTATCTATCTAGGATTCTCTCTATCTATCTATCTAGGATTCTATCTATCTATCTATCTATCTATCTATCTATCTATCTAGGATTCTATCTATCTATCTATCTAGGATTCTCTCTATCTATCTATCTATCTAGGATTCTATCTATCTCTATCTATCTAGGATTCTCTCTATCTATCTATCTATCTATCTATCTAGGATTCTATCTATCTATCTAGGATTCTATCTATCTATCTATCTAGGATTCTATCTATCTATCTATCTATCTATCTAGGATTCTATCTATCTATCTATCTATGATTCTATCTATCTATCTATCTATCTAGGATTCTATCTATCTATCTAGGATTCTATCTATCTATCTATCTATCTATCTATCTAGGATTCTATCTATCTATGATTCTATCTATCTATCTATCTATCTATCTAGGATTCTATCTATCTATCTATCTAGGATTCTATCTATCTATCTAGGATTCTATCTATCTATCTATCTAGGATTCTATCTATCTATCTATCTATCTAGGATTCTATCTATCTATCTAGGATTCTATCTATCTATCTATCTATCTATCTATCTATGATTCTATCTATCTATCTATCTATCTAGGATTCTATCTATCTATCTATCTAGGATTCTATCTATCTATCTATCTAGGATTCTATCTATCTATCTATCTATCTAGGATTCTATCTATCTATCCTCTATCTATCTATCTATCTAGGATTCTATCTATCTATCTATCTATCTATCTAGGATTCTATCTATCTATCTATCTATCTAGGATTCTATCTATCTATCTATCTATCTATCTATCTATCTATCTATCTATCTATCTAGGATTCTATCTATCTATCTATCTATCTATCTATCTAGGATTCTATCTATCTATCTATCTATCTAGGATTCTATCTATCTATCTATCTATCTAGGATTCTATCTATCTATCTATCTATCTATCTAGGATTCTATCTATCTATCTATCTAGGATTCTATCTATCTATCTATCTATCTAGGATTCTATCTATCTATCTATCTAGGATTCTATCTATCTATCTATCTATCTATCTATCTAGGATTCTATCTATCTATCTATCTATCTATCTATCTAGGATTCTATCTATCTATCTATCTAGGATTCTATCTATCTATCTATCTATCTATCTATCTATCTATCTAGGATTCTCTATCTATCTATCTATCTAGGATTCTATCTATCTATCTATCTATCTAGGATTCTATCTATCTATCTATCTATCTATCTAGATTCTATCTATCTATCTATCTATCTATCTATCTAGGATTCTCTCTATCTATCCCTCTATCTATCTATGATTCTATCTATCTATCTAGGATTCTATCTATCTATCTATCTATCTAGGATTCTATCTATCTATCCATTATCTAGATTCTATCTATCTATCTATCTATCTATCTATCTAGGATTCTATCTATCTATCCTCTATCTATCTAGGATTCTATCTATCTATCTATCTATCTAGGATTCTATCTATCTATCTATCTATCTATCTATCTATCTAGGATTCTATCTATCTATCCCTCTATCTATCTATCTATCTATCTAGGATTCTATCTATCTATCTATCTAGGATTCTATCTATCTATCTATCTATCTATCTAGGATTCTATCTATCTATCTATCTAGGATTCTATCTATCTATCTATCTAGGATTCTATCTATCTATCTATCTAGGATTCTATCTATCTATCTATCTAGGATTCTATCTATCTATCTATCTATCTAGGATTCTATCTATCTATCTATCTATCTAGGATTCTATCTATCTATCTATCTATCTATCTAGGATTCTATCTATCTATCTATCTAGGATTCTATCTATCTATCTATCTATCTAGGATTCTATCTATCTATCTATCTATCTATCTATCTATCTAGGATTCTATCTATCTATCTATCTATCTATCTATCTATCTAGGATTCTATCTATCTATCTATCTATCTATCTAGGATTCTATCTATCTATCTATCTATCTATCTATCTATCTATCTAGGATTCTATCTATCTATCTATCTATCTATGATTCTATCTATCTATCTATCTATCTATCTAGGATTCTATCTATCTATCTATCTATCTATCTATCTATCTATCTAGGATTCTATCTATCTATCTATCTAGGATTCTATCTATCTATCTATCTAGGATTCTATCTATCTATCTATCTATCTAGGATTCTATCTATCTATCTATCTATCTATCTATCTATCTATCTATCTAGGATTCTATCTATCTATCTATCTAGATTCTATCTATCTATCTATCTATCTTTCTATCTAGGATTCTATCTATCTATCCTCTATCTATCTATGATTCTATCTATCTATCTAGGATTCTATCTATCTATCTATCTATCTATCTATCTATCTATCTATCTATCTAGGATTCTATCTATCTATCTATCTAGGATTCTATCTATCTATCTATCTAGGATTCTATCTATCTATCTATCTATCTATCTAGGATTCTATCTATCTATCTATCTATCTATCTAGGATTCTATCTATCTATCTATCTAGGATTCTATCTATCTATCTATCTAGGATTCTATCTATCTATCTATCTATCTAGGATTCTATCTATCTATCTATCTAGGATTCTATCTATCTATCTATCTATCTAGGATTCTATCTATCTATCTATCTATCTAGGATTCTATCTATCTATCTATCTATCTATCTATCTATCTATCTATCTAGGATTCTATCTATCTATCCTCTATCTATCTATGATTCTATCTATCTATCTATCTATCTATATAGGATTCTATCTATCTATCTATCTATCTAGGATTCTATCTATCTATCTATCTATCTATCTAGGATTCTATCTATCTATCTAGGATTCTATCTATCTATCTATCTATCTAGGATTCTATCTATCTATCTATCTATCTAGGATTCTATCTATCTATCTATCTAGGATTCTATCTATCTATCTATCTAGGATTCTATCTATCTATCTATCTATCTATCTATCTATCTATCTATCTTCTATCTAGGATTCTATCTATCTATCTATCTATCTAGGATTCTATCTATCTATCTATCTATCTAGGATTCTATCTATCTATCTATCTATCTATCTAGGATTCTATCTATCTATCTATCTATCTAGGATTCTATCTATCTATCTATCTAGGATTCTATCTATCTATCTATCTATCTAGGATTCTATCTATCTATCTATCTATCTATCTAGGATTCTATCTATCTATCTATCTAGGATTCTATCTATCTATCTATCTATCTATCTATCTAGGATTCTATCTATCTATCTATCTAGGATTCTATCTATCTATCTATCTATCTAGGATTCTATCTATCTATCTATCTATCTAGGATTCTATCTATCTATCTATCTATCTATCTAGGATTCTATCTATCTATCTATCTAGGATCTATCTATCTATCTATCTATCTATCTATCTATCTAGGATTCTATCTATCTATCTATCTAGGATTCTATCTATCTATCTATCTATCTAGGATTCTATCTATCTATCTATCTATCTATCTATCTAGATTCTATCTATCTATCTATCTATCTAGGATTCTATCTATCTATCTGATCTATCTATCTATCTCCTCTATCTATCTAGGATTCTATCTATCTATCTATCTATCTATCTATCTAGGATTCTATCTATCTATCTATCTATCTAGGATTCTATCTATCTATCTATCTATCTATCTAGGATTCTCTCTATCTATCTATCTATCTATCTATCTATCTAGGATTCTATCTATCTATCTATCTATCTAGGATTCTATCTATCTATCTATCTAGGATTCTATCTATCTATCTATCTATCTAGGATTCTCTCTATCTATCTATCTATCTAGGATTCTATCTATCTATCTATCTAGGATTCTATCTATCTATCTATCTATCTAGGATTCTATCTATCTATCTATCTATCTATCTATCTATCTATCTATCTATCTATCTATCTAGGATTCTATCTATCTATCTATCTATCTAGGATTCTATCTATCTATCTATCTATCTAGGATTCTCTCTATCTATCTATCTATCTATCTAGGATTCTATCTATCTATCTATCTATCTATCTAGGATTCTATCTATCTATCTATCTATCTATCTATCTATCTATCTATCTATCTATCTATCTATCTAGGATTCTATCTATCTATCTATCTATCTAGGATTCTATCTATCTATCTCTCTATCTATCTAGGATTCTATCTATCTATCTATCTAGATTCTATCTATCTATCTATCTATCTAGGATTCTATCTATCTATCTATCTATCTAGGATTCTCTCTATCTATCTAGGATTCTATCTATCTATCCTCTATCTATCTAGGATTCTATCTATCTATCTATCTAGGATTCTCTCTATCTATCTATCTATCTAGGATTCTATCTATCTATCTATCTATCTAGGATTCTATCTATCTATCTATCTAGGATTCTCTCTATCTATCTATCTATCTAGGATTCTATCTATCTATCTATCTAGGATTCTCTCTATCTATCTATCTATCTATCTAGATTCTATCTATCTATCTAGGATTCTATCTATCTATCTATCTATCTAGGATTCTATCTATCTATCTATCTATCTATCTATCTAGGATTCTATCTATCTATCTATCTATCTATCTATCTATCTAGATTCTATCTATCTATCTATCTATCTAGGATTCTATCTATCTATCTAGATCTATCTATCTATCTATCTATCTATCTATC
>NW_027443257.1:0-52126 GCF_048569485.1 Anomaloglossus baeobatrachus | reverse complement strand
GTACAGGATAATGACACTGACACTGGGGGTACAGGATAATGACACTGACACTGGAATACAGGATAATGACACTGGGGATACAGGATAATGACACTGATACTGGGGGTACAGGATAATGACACTGACACTGGGGGTACAGGATAATGACACTGACACTGGGGGTACAGGATAATGACACTGACACTGGGGGTACAGGATAATGACACTGACACTGGAGTACAGGATAATGACACTGGGGATACAGGATAATGACACTGATACTCGGGGTACAGGATAATGACACTGACACTGGGGGTACAGGATAATGACACTGACACTGGGGGTACAGGATAATGACACTGACACTGGAGGAACAGGATAATGACACTGACACTGGGAGTACAGGATAATGACACTGGGGATACAGGATAATGACACTGATACTGGGGGTACAGGATAATGACACTGACACTGGGGGTACAGGATAATGACACTGACACTGGGGGTACAGGATAATGACACTGACACTGGAGTACAGGATAATGACACTGGGGATACAGGATAATGACACTGATACTCGGGGTACAGGATAATGACACTGACACTGGGGGTACAGGATAATGACACTGACACTGGGGGTACAGGATAATGACACTGACACTGGGGGTACAGGATAATGACACTGACACTGGGAGTACAGGATAATGACACTGGGGATACAGGATAATGACACTGATACTGGGGGTACAGGATAATGACACTGACACTGGGGGTACAGGATAATGACACTGACACTGGGGGTACAGGATAATGACACTGACACTGGAGTACAGGATAATGACACTGGGGATACAGGATAATGACACTGATACTCGGGGTACAGGATAATGACACTGACACTGGGGGTACAGGATAATGACACTGACACTGGGGTACAGGATAATGACACTGACACTGGAGGAACAGGATAATGACACAGACACTGGGGTACAGGATAATGACACTGGGGGTACAGGATAATGACACTGACACTGGGGTACAGGATAATGACACTGACACTGGAGGAACAGGATAATGACACAGACACTGGGGTACAGGACAATGACACCGACACTGGGGGTACAAGATAATGACACTGACACTGGAGGTACAGGATAATGACACTGACACTGGGGGTACAGGATAATGACACCGACACTGGGGGTACAAGATAATGACACTGACACTAGGGGTACAGGATAATGACACTGACACTGGGGGTACAGGATAATGACACTGACACTGGGGGTACAGGATAATGACACTGACACTGGGGGTATAGGATAATGACACTGACACTGGAGTACAGCATAATGACACTGGGGATACAGGATAATGACACTGATACTGGGGGTACAGGATAATGACACTGACACTGGGGGTACAGGATAATGACACTGACACTGGGGGTACAGGATAATGACACTGACACTGGGGGTACAGGATAATGACACTGACACTGGGAGTACAGGATAATGACACTGGGGATACAGGATAATGACACTGATACTGGGGGTACAGGATAATGACACTGACACTGGGGGTACAGGATAATGACACTGACACTGGGGGTACAGGATAATGACACTGACACTGGAGTACAAGATAATGACACTGGGGATACAGGATAATGACACTGACACTGAGGGTACAGGACAATGACACTGACACTGGGGGTACAGGATAATAACACCGACACTGGGGGTACAGGATAATGACACTGACACTGGGGGTACAGGATAATGACACTGACACTGGGAGTACAGGATAATGACACTGACACTGGAGGAACAGGATAATGACACAGACACTGGGGTACAGGATAATGACACTGGGGATACAGGATAATGACACTGACACTGGAGTACAGGACAATGACACTGACACTGGAGGTACAGGATAATGACACTGACACTGGAGTACAGGATAATGACACTGGAGGTACAGGATAATGACACTGACACTGGGGGTATAGGATAATGACACTGACACTGGGGGTACAGGATAATGACACTGACACTGGGGTTACAGGATAATGACACTGACACTGGGGGGACAGGATAATAACACTGACACTGGGGGTACAGGATAATGACACTGACATTGGGGGTACAGGATAATGACACTGACACTGGGGGTAGCAATGGGCCCCCCAGCCTTGTGTACTCTAGCAATGGGCCTCTCTTCCTGTCCCCTATTATGCCATTGTTCACACACACACACGCACGCACGCACACACACACACACACACACACACACACACACACGTTATTCTCACCTGTCCTCCGTACCTGCGCTGTCCTTACCTTACCAGTCCGCAGGCTCATGGACCCCTCCATGATCTCGTCCGGTGCACGGAGCCGCCGCTGCCGCAGAATGCCATCATGGCTTTACTGCAATTAAATGCTTTGCAGCGCCGTAAAGCATTTAACTGCAGTAAAGCAATGAAGTCAACCTGCAGCGGCGGCTCCGTGCACCGGACGGGTCACTGAGGGGGTCTGTGTCTTGCGGTCTGGAGCACCACGGGAACAGAGGAGAACAGGTGAGAATGATTATTTTTTTTTTCTTCGGCTCCTTCTGAGCAGTTACTTCTCCTCTGCATCCCTGCGCGTCCTCTCCTCTGCTGCTCCGGCGGCGGCAGTGTGATGACGGCCGCTGTGTCGGTGCGGGGCTGAGCAGGTCCTCCGCCTCCTGACACCGGCCGGACTGTTCACATGTACGAGCGTCTGAAGGATGCACGTACATTTGAACAGCGAGCGGTGCAGGACCTACGGTGAGTCACATGACTGTCTGTGATGTCACCACAGGTCCTTCTGCACCCGCAAAAACTGCAGCGATAGTACGGATCGTGTGCTATCGCTGCAGTGTGTAATTGAAAGGCTGGGGGCCCTCAGAGTGTGGGAGGAGGGGCCCATCAGAGCGTGGGGGCCCTGCCCAGTCTGCCGCACATAGCGCCGGCCGTGAAAAACCGGTGGCCCCGCGGCGCTGTACACAGCCCCGCATAAATTAAGGCACGTGGGGCCCCCTGAGGGCCCGAGGCCTACCGGGGGATTCCCCGGTGCCCCGGCGGGCCAGACCGAGCCTATATGGAGCAATATAGCTGGGTGACCACAAGCTATTACTCGGCTTGAGATCATCGTGTCTGCTATTAGTGACGATGGGTACAAAGCGGGAGACCTCACCCTAAAATAAACAAAGAGATACAACTGGCACTACCGACAGCCATTTCAGAGGGGTGGATTAGTGACCCGCATTTGGTGATAGCATCCACAGCAGCCATAACAGCAGGGCACCTGCTATAATGAATAACTGACATCCGCTGATCATTTCCCTAGCTCACCTTGTGAGCCTTCACAATCATTGTTTGCGGGAAAAGAATAATTAAAAAAATAAATAAATAAATAAAATAATACAGGTAACCTCTTACCGACACTGTGTACGTCATGCCTCATGTCGGCATACTCACTGCCTGATGCCGCGGGCAGCGAGTTCCACGCATATGAGTTGATTTGAATAGCTGACATGTGTGGATATCAGACACAAATGGATCCGCTCTCCACTCGTGCCTGTTAACTCCTTACACCGCGCTGTCAAAACGTGACAGCGCGGTGTACATCGCAGCCGCAGTAAGCTCTCAGTCACCTGGCTCCATCGGAAGTTACATGTTGTGATCACGTAGATCCAATCATTGCCATGGTAACACAGGGTCATGTGATGACTCCTGTAGCTATCATAAGTCAGTTCCTCTTAGGCCCTGTGTCCACGGTGCGTTTTTTCATGCTTTTCTGCAGCGTTTTCAACTGCACTTTCTTAGTGCCCAAATGGCTGCGTTTTGATTTCCCAGCAAAGTCTATGGAAAATAGGGTTTTCCTGTGCCCACCATGCAGTTCAAAATGCTGCGTTTAATTTGCATATTTTGTGGCAAAAAACATGCGTTTTAAAAAGCAGCATGAATTGTTTTTGCCATTTGAGGTGCGTTTACATAACATAGAAGTCAATGAGAAAGCAGGGAGTAACCAAGAAACATCAAAATTCCAACGTTTTACCTGCTTTTTTGGTGCAGAAAACATGCGTTTTGGACTACTAAAACGCATGCTTTTTGCACATCAAAATAATTATTTCATATGTCCCTTTACACACACACATAGTCCGACAATTTATGTAAAGAAAATTATCATTTTATTGTTATATTTCCGTTTTTTATTAAATAACCGCTATAATTCTATTAAATCTTGCTATTTTCTTTTTTTCCATACAAATATTTATGTGTCCCTTTTTTTTCTCTTTTTTCATATTGTTTGACTGTTGTAACTTTATTTATCATTGTCTTGATGTTCAAAACGCATGTGTCAAAGTGCATTTGAAAAAGCATTCAAAAAGCGCTAAAAATGCACCAAATACGCGGCAAATACGCATGCGTTTTCAGCGCTAAAGTTCTGCAAAAGGCAACTTTGGCTAATTCAATTAAGGACAAAATGTGCATTTAGAACTGCAAGTAAGGAAAAGCAACGTGGACACATAGCCTAACAGCTGGCAGAGGGCCGTGTATGAGAGGAGAGCAGCTTTTCTTCTACAAAAAAGGAACAAGCGATCAGACTGCTGATCCTTATAATAGTAAAATAAAAAAAAGAAAAAGACAAACTTTTAAAAAATTTAAAAAACCTAAAAGTTTAAATCATCCCCCATTCACCCCATTGACAATTAAAGGGTTAAAAAAAAATAAAAAATATACGATATATTTGATATCGCCACATTCAGAAATATCAAAATTTAAAATATCTCATCAATAAATGGCGTAGCGGCAAAAAAATCCAAATGCCAAAATTACGTTTTTTGGTCGTTGCAAATTTTGCGTAAAATGCAATAAAAATGTAGCATCTGCCTAAAAATGGTACCGTTAAAAATGTCAGCTCGAGATGCAAAAAATAAGCGGTCGCTGAACCATAGAGCCCAAAGAATGAGAATGCTATAGTTTTCAGAAAATAGCGCAGAAAGTGTGCCACTTTTTTTGGAAAAACATCTGAATTTTTTTTAACCCATTACATAACAGTAAATCCATACGTTTGGTGTCTACGAATTCGTACTGACCTGAGGCGTCACATCGCCATATCAGTTTTACCATATAGTAAACACAGTGAATAAAATATCCCAAAAACAATTGTGCAATCACACTTTTTTTTGCAATTTTTCTGCACTTGGAATTTTTTTGCCATTTTCCAGTACATTATATGGTAAAACTAATGGATTCATTTAAAAGTACAACTCGTCCCTCAAACGTACGCTCTTATATGGCAAGATTAAAGGAACAATAAAAAAGTGACGGCTCTCGGAAGAAGGGGAGCAAAAAACAAAAACGGAATATCGCTGGGGGTGAAGGGGTTAAACAAAAGAAAATTTAGGACTCTTCCATTATCATATAAATGAATAGATTTGGAACCTTTTATTTCCATTATGTTTTCCTAAAATGCATTAAAATACTGAAACTACTGGAAATGTGAAGCAGAGCCTTAGGCGGGCTTTGCACACTACAACATCGCAGGTGCGATGTCGGTGGGGTCAAATTGAAAGTGACGTACTTCCGGCATCGCATGCGACATCATAGTGTGTAAAGGCTCGATGATACGATTAACGAGTGCAAAAGTGTCGTAATCGTATCATCGGTGCAGTGTCGGCGAAATCCATAATTACGCTGACGCAACGGTCCGATGTTGTTCCTCGCTCCTGCGGCAGCACACATCGCTGTGTGTGAAGCCGCAGGAGCGAGGAACATCTCCTACCAGCGTCACCGCGGCTTCCGTAGGATATGCGGAAGGAAGGAGGTGGGCGGGATGCTTACATCCCGCTCATCTCCGCCCCTCCGCTCCTATAGGCCGCCTGCCGTGTGACGTCGCTATGACGCCGCACGACCCACCCCCTTAATAAGGAGGCGGGTCGCCGGCCAGAGCGACGGTCGCAGGACAGGTGAGTCCATGTGAAGCTGCCGTAGCGATAATGTTCGCTACGGCAGCTATCACAAGGATATTGCAGTTGCGACGGGGGCGGGGACTATCGCGCTCGGCATCGCAGCATCGGCTTGCGATGTCGCAGCGTGCAAAGTACCCCTTAGAATGCAATGTAAAGATACTGGAATGGGGCGGAGTGATGTAGCTGAGCTGAGCGGAGGCACATGAGAGGTGCTCCCACCATCCTGCATATCCTGATATTGTTGCCTGCTCTCCCTCGCCTGCAAAGTTGTTCCTGAGGTAGGGGACACTCTCTAGAGGCCAGCGATTCCACCAGAACTGTCCCCCGACTCCTGACAGCAGATATTGTACCAACTGAGGCCGGACAGTGAGACGAGGCAGCCATCTTCCCTGCACGAGGCTTTGCAGCTGCATAGCGTGCAGCGCCGTGGAGTCCCACCACCCGGCGATCAGCTTACCCCCAGGAGGACGTGGAGGAGCTGGTGGAGGTGGCTTCACAAGTCAGCAGGGGCGAACCAGAGGGGAGATCTGGAGATCAGTGAGCGCCACTAATAATTTTATCATCAGCCGCACCGCCCGCAGCTGGCACATCAAAGGGCCAGCAGCGGTGAACGAGCCAATAACCGAGGCAGATTGGGGTGAGTGCTCTGAAAAACAGGCCCCTCAGGTCTCCCTCTGACACTGACATAATACAGAAAGATATACATTAAGACTCCACGCTGGAGAGGCCTGTATTACTCCTGATTATAACACTCAGGCGCTGTGCTGACTCGGGACTACCCTTTGCTGTAGACACGTGTATGTACAGATGTTGGGGGTGAGAATTAAGTAAACAGAAATACTTAATTCAGCCATTTCATAGACTCAGGTATATAGTTTAGTAGATGTAAACTAACACTCATATATATGAATGCTTTTGTTTCTTACTAACACGTATATATACAGTCATATGAAAAAGTTTGGGCACCCCTATTAATGTTAACCTTTTTTCTTTACAACAATTTGGGTTTTTGCAACAGCTATTTCAGTTTCATATATCTAATAACTGATGGACTGAGTAATATTTCTGGATTGAAATGAGGTTTATTGTACTAACAGAAAATGTGCAATCTGCATTTAAACAAAATTTGACCAGTACAAAAGTATGGGCACCTCAACATAAGAGTGACATTAATATTTTGTAGATCCTCCTTTTGCAAAAATAACAGCCTCTAGTCGCTTAGGCTATGTTCGCACGTTGCGTTTTTTTCCGCGTTTCTGCAGCGTTTTTAGCTGCAGCGTTTTTGTGCCAAAACGCATGCGTTTTTGTTTTCCAGCAAAGTCTATGGAAAAACCAGAAATCCTGTCTGCACTTTGCTTTTTTTTCAGCAGCGTTTAATTTGCATATTTGTGGTCAAAAACCATGCTGAAAAAGAAGCAGCATGTCAGTTGTTTTTGCCATTTCTGCAGCGTTTCATTAACATTGGAGTCAATGAGAAATGGCAAAAAGCAACCAAAATCACAATTCCTGCGTTTTTCATGCTTTTTACCTGCTTTTCCACTGCGATTTTGGCTCCAAAAATGCATGCTTTTCTGGCCAAAAATTAATGGATTCTAATGTTCCTTTACACACACACAATAACCGAAAATTTAAATGCTAAAAAATAATAAACTTTACCTATTTTTCTGTTATAATGTGCATAACCGCTATTATTTCATTATAATTGATATTTTCCATATAGTTTTATTAAAATTTTATCCTTTTTTCATTCTTTTTGACTAGTCCAACTTTATTTCTCAGTGTCTTGATCTACAAAACGCATCTGCAGAAACGCAGGTGAAAACGCAGGTAAAAAGCGCACAAAACGCACTAAAAACGCGGTAAAAACGCATGCGTTTTTAGCGCTAAAAAATGGCCAAAAGCCATTTGGTCAAAAACCAAGGGAAGGAAAACGTGCAGAATAAACTGCAGGTACTCCGACGCAACGTGCGCACATAGCCTTAGGGGCACTTTGCACACTGCGACATCGCAGGTGCGATGTCGGTGGGGTCAAATTGAAAGTGACGCACATCCGGCATCGCATGCGACATCGCAGTGTGTAAAGCCTAGATGATACGATTAACGAGCGCAAAAGCGTCGTAATCGTATCATCGGTGTAGTGTCGGCGTAATTCATAATTACGCTGACGCGACGGTCCGATGTTGTTCCTCGCTCCTGCGGCAGCACACATCGCTGTGTGTGAAGCCGCAGGAGCGAGGAACATCTCCTACCGGCGTCACCGCGGCTTCCGTAGGATATGCGGAAGGAAGAAGGTGGGCAGGATGTTTACATCCTGCTCATCTCCGCCCCTCCGCTCCGATTGGCCGCCTGCCGTGTGACGTCGCAGTGACGCCGCACGACCCGCCCCCTTAACAAGGAGGCGGGTCGCCGTCCACAGGGACGTCGCACGGCAGTTGAGTGTGTGTGTGAAGCTGGCGTAGCGATAATTTTCGCTACGCCAGCTATCACCACATATCGCTGCTGCGACGGGGGCGGGGACTATCACACTCGGCATCGCAGCATCGGCCTGCGATGTCGCAGTGTGCAAAGTGCCCCTTAGTGTAGCTTTTAATGAGTTCCTGGATCCTGGATGAAGGTATATTTGACCATTCCTGGTGCATGAATGCCTGAGTAGATTTGGAGCGGTGTTTTGGATCATTGTCTTGCTGAATATCCATCCCCTGCGTAACTTCAACTTCATCATTCAGGTCTGGGGACTGGGATGGCCATTCCAGAACATTGTAATTGTTCCTCTGCATGAATGCCTGAGTAGATTTGGAGCGGTGTTTTGGATCATTGTCTTGCTGAATATCCATCCCCTGCGTAACTTCAACTTCATCACTGATTCTTGCACATTATTGTCAAGAATCTGCTGATACTGAGTTGAATCCATGCGACCCTCAACTTTAACAAGATTCCCGGTGCCGGCATTGGCCACACAGCCCCAAAGCATGATGGAACCTCCACCATAACATATCTTAAACGGATGACAAGGGAGGAGGATGACATAATAGGAAGAAGACTCAGGGACTCAGAGGCAAGATATATATCTAACACAACTGATGGGAACAGCGCGGCTTAGTTGCATTCATATAGGACATATGTACAACACTCTGAAACTAAATCTAAGCGTAAGCTATTCTTCACCCGACAGTCATACTTTGAGCTTGGGAACCAGTCAAACAAATTACTTGCATATATGGTTAGGCAGCATAATGCTTCAAATACAGTACTGGGAATATGAAAGGCGGATGGTTCGATTGTCACATCCCCTGAGGGCATCTCACAATGTTTCTACACGTTCTATAAAACTTTGTACAGCTCTAAAAGTGTTCATGGGGTCCAGGATTGTTTGGCATATTTCAGATGTAGAATGTCAAATATTGAGTCAGTCACAACGAGAGTTTCTAGAGGCAGACATAATAACAGAAGAAGTAACAACAGCCATCTCAGATATGGCTAGAGGGAAATCTCCCGGTCCAGACGGCCTTCAAATAGACTTTTACGGCAAATATTTGTGACACCTTGGCCCCGGTCCTTTTGATATTTTTTCACACTTTTCAATTGGTGGCTCTCTATCTGCCTCTCTATACAAACCGCATATTCTTGTGCTGAGGAAGGAGGGAAAGGATCACTGGACTGTGGCTCATACCGCTCTATATCATTGGTCAATGCTGACTACAAGATTTTTACCAAAATATTGGCGTCCCAGCTTAATTCTGTTATACTAGATGGAGTGCACCCGGATGAAACAGGATTTATGACTGGGAAAAACAACTCTATAAATATTAGATGGGTCCAGTCTATAGTGCAATACAGTATGTTGGTCCCGGAAAACGAGTGGCCCTTGGCCTCACTGGACGCGGTCAAGGCATTTGACTCGGTGGAGTGGCCATTCTTGTCTGCCTGCCTCCAGAGGTTCGCTTTTGGTCCTAAGTTTAGTAATTGGATCCACATGCTGCGTAGATCCCCATCTGTTGTATCAATTCCTGTTCCGGGTGACTATTGTGTCTGTTTGGGGTAATGGAACAGGAGTCATGGGATCATTACATGAAAATATTTGTTAGGGAAACCTTGTTCATGGCTAGGACGTTGATAGCTCTAAGGTGGATGGGAGGTTCACATCCAACAGTACTGTCCTGGGTCAAATTAGTTAATTAAATCATACCCTATGAAGGGGTCGTGCGTTACAATAGGGGATGCCCAGAAAAATTCAACAAAATCTGGAGCCTGTGGAACTCCTTTCTCGACACACTTACAGAAGATTAAAGGGAATGATTGTGACATAGATCCCTCTAGGTGTTAGAATACTGTCCAGCAGTATATGGATATTGAGATGCTGTGTAGCTGTTATTGTTGCCTTTTGTTTTGTTTAGGTTCTTTGATTAGATTAAGTTGTCTGTATACTTAATACAAATCTGTTAAATGTATAAATGCTAGGGTGTATGAACAACAACACTATTTTGTTTTAGGTAAAGCAGGTGCCATGAAAACTACATGACTGCCTATTACTATGTGTAAAATGCCACCATCCATGTACCTGTAACGGTGTACATTATGTCAGCTGTACCGTGTTTGAGTTGTTAATAAAACAAAGGAAAATAAAAGATACAGATATAAATATGGCTTACCATGGCTGCAAACGGCGCCTCTTGTTGGGGACATTTATTTCCTCCCTTTGTTCGCGTTTTACTAAAATATAAACCAAAAGTGATTATGATCCTAGTTCACATACCAGAGGAGCAATCTCCAACCTTGGAAGAAGCAGAACCTATTACATACTATATGGACAAAAGTATTCGGATGCCTACACATTACACCCAGGGAAGTTATATGAAATCTCATGCTAAATCCCCTCAGTGGCATCAACCACTGAGGACTCTCCGTTCTTTTAAACAATTTTTTTTTATCTCTACTGGCTAACATGGTACAAAGATATACTTTGCCTGTAACACAATCCCTTGTCATTAACCCCTTCACCCCCTAGGCCTGAAAACACTTTAATGACTGGGCTATTTTTTACGATTCTGACCAGTGTCAATTTTAGGGCTCATGCGTATTGCACTGCAGCGTAAATGCATGTGTCCTGCGTCCCCTGCACAATCTATGTAGATTGTGCATGATACGTGCGCACGTTGCTTTTTTGATTGCAGCGATTTGAATGCTAAAATTTTAACCCAAATCCGTGCGTTCATAAAGCATGTCAATTATTTGTGCGCTTTGGATGCTGCTCCCACTCTGTCTATGGTGGGGGCATCATTGCGAGCGCATGAAATCGGCTTTTTTTCTACAGAAAAAATGCATCCATTACGCAGTGTTTCTGCAGCGATTTGAAGCGCACATGTGCTGTAAAATCGCTGCAGAATAATCAGCAGGTATGTGCGAACAAGCCCTAACAGGTAATAACTCTGGAACACTTCAGCAGATACCGGTGATTCTGACATTTTTTGTGATATATTGTACTTCATTATAGTTGTAAATTTAGGCCGATACTTTTACATTTATTTGTGAAAATATTGGAAATTTGTAGAAAATTTCAGTTTTCAAACTTTGACATTTTATAGCCATAAATCTGAGTTATGTCAGAAAATAGTTCCCACATGTCTACTTTACACCAGCACAATTTTTTAAACAATTTTTTTTTTGTTAGGAAGTTAGAAGGATTCAAAGTTCATCAGCAATTTCTCAATTTTCCAACAAAATTTACAAAACATTTTTTTAGGGACCACATCACATTTGAAGTGACTTTGAGAGGCCTAGGTGACAGAAAATACCCAAAAGTGACACCATTCTAAAAACTGCACCCCTCACATTGCTTAAAATTACATACAAGAAGTTTATAAATCCTTTAAGTGCTTCACAGGAACAAAAGCAATGTGGAAGGAAAAAATGATTTTTTTTTTTCAACACAAAAATGTTACTTAAAACATAATGGGTCGTTGGGGGGTTAATGACCGGGCAATTTTTTGCACTTCTGACAAGTGTAACTTTGACAGGTTATAACTCTGGAATGCTTCAACGGATCGTGCTGATTCTGACATTGCTTTTTTGTGACATATTGGACATCATGTTAGTGGTAGAATTAAGGTCATATTTTGTGTGTTTATTTAGGAAAATATCAGAAATTTGGTAAAAATTTTGAAAATTTCACAATTTTCAAAATTTGAAATGTTATGCCTTTAAATCTGAAAGATACTGTATGTCACACAAAATAGTCAGTAAAGAACATTTCCCACATGTCCACTTAACATCAGCGCAATTTTTGAAACAATTTTTTTTACTTAGAAAGTGTCACGATCGGGGGGGTAACAAGCGGGCGTCACACCCCTCCTCTATACCTCCCGACCGACAGACAGAGCACGTGACGCGCTCTCTAGCACCCCTCTTATAGTCAGGCCAATTATGGAATTGCCCGAAAATAAGCAAGGAGGCCGCTATTCTCCTGTGCCGAGGATTGAAGGGTTCCCGGTGAGAGTGAGGTATATATTCCTCCCGACCTCAGCGGACGGAATATATGAAAACCACCTTTAATCTCACCGGCTGCCCCACAATGATCCTTGGCACAAACTCGCTGCCACCAACCGATTTACGGTAACTATTAAGCCGAACACGCAGACGTGGGATTCAAGATCGAGATAACAGAACAGCCCAAGATTAGTTATATAATTTAATCAGCCTAAGGCACACTAGTAACTACAATATATACAATAGGGAATCTACAGAATATGCAGTTAGGTCAGAGTACAGTTACAGGCAAGGTATGGGTTACAAACAGGCATACAGTTCAAGCAGTTACCTTGTGCGTTTGGCCACAGGGGGGGCGCTGTTAGACCAGGTTTCCGGAGCTCCCTCACAGGTCTTTCCCGACCAGACCCCCGAGCAAAGAACAAGCTAAAATGTCCGAACTGTGGTTATCAACCTGGCCGAATACCTGTCCCCTCCTACCTCTGTGACCTCACAGGGAACCAATGTCACTCCCCCGGCTTTGAGTCAGGATAATATTCCCAAGGGATTATTAATCATAACTTTGCCTGAGAACGTCGTAGGCGGACGCCAATGCTCTCATTTTGACAGTTATGAATTTAGCTGCAAAACGAGAGAACTCATGGCTTGTCTGCTAGTTCCCTACTGGCCGATATCACGCCTGGGGTACTTCCCAAGGTCCCACTCCCATAAAAAAGGTGTGCCAGCATCGTCCGCATGCGGAGACACCATTTTTATGGTTGCCGTATTTATCGGACGTACGGCTCGCGAGATAGTAACCATATTTTACCGGAGTCGTTCTGTCTGGTGGCTTCAATGGCCTGGTAATGAGATAGCAACTCTTGTTACAGGGTCACAGCAGGGGGTCGTCCTGTGTCCTTTGTTCACAACTCATCTAATCTCCATATCACAGGAGATTGCCTCTGCTGTGTGAATGGGTTGTGACACCTTTCCAGATGTTGGACATCTGAGAAGGTGAGAAGGAGAAGGGGGGGGGTGTGCTACCACGGAGTGATGAGAGCGATTATGACTGGAAATCATAATTCCTCTTCATATCCCAGGATTTACCTCACACCTCCCCCCTTTTGAGGGCGCTAGGGGGCAGCACACTCCGGTGTTCCCCCGTGCGTCCGTCCGCGACCTCTCTTTGTCGGGACAGCCCGTCTGCGTTACCGTGGTCACGGCCCCTTTTGTGGCAAATGGTGAAGTTGTATTGCTGCAGCGCAAGGCTCCATCGCAACAACCTCCCAAGGGGATTGTGGTCCGTCTCCACGATGAAGCGGCGCCCATATAGATAGGGTTGCAGACGCTGCAGGGCCCACACTATGGCTAGGCATTCCTTTTCCATCGTGGAGTAGGCCACTTCCCTTGGTAACAGCTTCCTGCTCAGGTACAAGACTGGGTGCTCCTGTCTCGCCGAGCCCACCTGGCTGAGCATCGCACCGAGGCCGAAGTCACTGGTGTCGGTCTGTACTACAAACGGCCGCGTGAAGTCAGCTGCCTGTAGTACTGGTGGGCTGGACAAGGCATCCTTTAGGGCCCGGAAGTCTGTCTCGCAGTCCACTGTCCAATCGACTGCAGAGGGCAGCTTCTTCTTGGTGAGGTCTGTCAGGGGCTTCGCCAGGCTACTATAGTGTGGAACAAACCTCCTATAGTACCCATCGGTCCCCAAGAAGGACATCACCTGCTTCTTTATCCTGGGGGTGGGCCAGGATGCGATGGCTTCCACTTTCTCAGGCTCGGGCTTCAGAGTTCGCCCGCCTACCCGGTGGCCCAGGTAATGGACCTCGCTCATGGCCAGCTGACACTTTCCTGGCTTGATGGTCAAACCTGCCTGGTGGATCCGCCTGAGCACTTGTGCTAGATGCTCCAGGTGGTCCTCCCAGGTGGGACTGAAGACGGCAATGTCATCCAGGTAAGCGGCCGAGTACCCTTCAAGTCCCTTGAGCAGGGTGTTGACTAGCCGCTGGAAAGTGGCAGGGGCATTCCTCATTCCGAAGGGCATCACCGTGGACTCGTACAGTCCAAATGGGGTAATAAAGGCAGAACGTTCCCTGGCCTTGCGTGACAGCATTGAGCCCCCTGTAGTCCACGCAGAACCGAGTGGTTCGTTCCTTCTTAGGGACGAGGACTACAGGCAAGGCCCAAGCGCTGTTGGATGCCTGGATCACCCCCAGCTTCAGCATCTCGTCAATCTCCTGGCGCATGTGTTGCTGCACCTCCAGGGAGACCCGATATGCTGAACACCGGATCGGGGGATGATCCCCAGTGTCCACGTGATGGACGGCCAACTCAGTCCTTCCGGGCTGGTTGGTAAACAACCCCCGGAAGAAGTGTAGGGTGGCCCACAGCTGGGACCGCAGGTCCTCCAAGAGCTGGTGGCCAACCTCCACATCCTCAATGGATCCACCTGCCCTAACCTGGGCTAGCATATTCAAGAGGGTTTCCGCCTCTTCCTCCTCGGGCAGGTTGCACATGGGGAGCGCACATGCCTCCCGCTCATGATGTGCCTTCATCATGTTCACATGGAAGGGCTTCCGCCTTCCACGGGCAGGGTCCAGGGTGACCAGGTACGTTACAGGGTTGAGCTGCTGGTACACGAGGTATGGGCCTTCCCAGGCTGCCTGAAGCTTGTCCTGTGGTACGGGACCAGTACCCACACCTTTTGACTCACTTGGTAGGTCCTCTCACAAGAGTTCTGGTCGTACCAACGCTTCTGATCGGCCTGGGCTTGAGCCATATTGTCGTGCACCAGCTGCGTCAAGGCCTGCATTTTGTCCCGAAAGCGCATGACATACTCGATAACCGACACTCCAGGGGTGGCCACATCCCCTTCCCAAACCTCTTTCACCAGAGCCAGCGGGCCCCGTACACGTCGCCCGTACAGGAGCTCAAAAGGTGAGAACCCTGTTGAGGCCTATGGAACCTCCCGGTAAGCAAATAACAGGTGTGGGAGATACCGCTCCCAGTTACACTCGTGGGAGTCGACCAACATCTTAAGCATCTGCTTTAAGGTGCCATTGAACCGCTCGCACAGACCATTAGTCTGTGGATGGTACGGGCTGGCCACCAGATGTTGCACCTGGACTTGCTTACAGAGGGCCTCCATCAGCTGTGACATGAATTGGGTCCCCCGGTCAGTGAGCATTTCCTGGGGAAAACCCACTCGAGAGAAAATCTCAAGAAATGCGGTGTCCACCTTGTCAGCCCGAATGGACGACAAGGCCACCGCTTCAGGGTACCGGGACGCATAGTCCACTACCGTCAGTACGAAGCGTTTCCCGGAGCTGCTGGGGATGGCCAGCGGGCCGACCAGATCCACAGCCACCCTCCTGAAAGGCTCATCAATGATGGGCAAAGATACCAGTGGGGCTTTGGGGTGTGGCCCCGCCTTCCCCACTCTCTGACAGATGCCACACGAACGGCAGTAGGCAGCCACATCGGCCCCCATTTTTTGCCAGCAGAAATGCTGGTTTAACCTGGCCTTGGTCTTAGTGATCCCTAGGTGTCCGGCCATCGGAATCTCATGTGCGATCCGCAACAACTCCGTCCGGAACGGTCCCTGGGCCACGCCTCTGGTGAACCCTGCTGGACCGTGACCCGATACAGCCATCCTTTGTCCCACACCACTCGCTCCAGGTCCGAGGGAGGCTGTGCCTCCTGCTCCTTGAGAGCTTTCAGGCTGTCGTCAGCTTCTAACGCTGCCTGAAACCCCTGACTAGATGTGGCCAGAATCGACGAGACTGTCACATCTTCGGTCAGTACCCTGGGACCTGTGTCCTGGCCTCCACCTGACTCGGCTGCCACTTGGTCAGAAGGGGAAGAGCTATCGGACCTCCGGGAGGCCCCTGGGCTTCCAGCACACCCACTGCGGGTGACAGCAGCCACAGCCGCTGTTACCGTGGGTCGTGCCTGCTCCTCCTCCGTCCCTGACCAAGTCGCCGGTTCAGGCAGACCTACCTGGCTTCCTGACACACCGGTTGTGGGGGAACCCTGCACCGAGATCTTACCTGGGAGCACTTCCGCTCATGGACCAGCCCCAATCTCACCTGCCTGTTCCCCCCCCCTGCAGCAACAGAAACCCCGCGGTGAAGTCTCTGGGGACCCCGCATTTGCTGTGGTAGCCCCCACCCCACACACTGGTTCTCCCCCTGCAGTATCCTGCTCTCTGCTTATCCCTGCAGAGGGCAACAGATCCCAGCTCACTGGCTGATCACTGGTAAGGGCATTGTCACACCCTTCTCCCACCCCCTCCCCTGTCACAGCTGGAGCTGTGTGTGTGTCTGTGGTTTCAGTGTATGCAGAAGACGCAGAGCTCACTCCCTCCTCCCTTACATCAATTACAGATAACACATCCACATCGCCAGGGGGTATGTCAGTACTGGCTGAAAGATCAGCCCTTGAGGATTCGGGGGCCTCAAACTGGGAGGTTATCCGCCCCAAATCTGTCCCAAGCAACACTTTGGCAGGGATCCTATCAGTTACCCCCACCTCCCTCACCCCTCGTCCTGCGCCCCAGTCCAAATAAATCTTGGCGACGGCAGCGTTGGGTCAGTGCCTCCAATTCCGGAGAAAGCGAGGGTTTTTCCGGGGACCAAGTCTTGGGGGGGACACGATCTCCGGCTGCACCAGAGTCACCTCCGAGGCGCAGTCCCGCAGTCCCATGGTCCTAGACTGGCCGACGGTGACGGGTTGGAAGCTGTCCAGGGACCTACCACCACCCCCCTTTACACAGTGCACCGTGGGCGGTTTTGGGGACGGGGACGGGGCCTTGGGGCACTGAGGTCACATGGCCTTGAAGTGTCCGGGTTGGTTGCACTGGTGGCACCGTCTTGTTTCTGCCACGGGCCTGGAGGGGGGGGGGTCGAGGGGGACACCCCCTGCAGTCTAGGGGCAGGTGGGGCAGTCGCAGAATTCATCTTACCCCCTCTCCAGGTGCTGCTGGCGGCCGCTCTCTTGGCCTCCGGGGCCCGATTGTTGGTGTAGTCATGTGCGAGGGCGGCCGTAGCAGTGGACCCCTTTGGCTTCTGGTTTCGGATGAACTGGCGGAGATCCTCAGGGCAGTTCCACAAGAGTTGCTCCGTGATGAACAAGTCCAGGATCTCCGGTCCGGTGGTAAGCTGCAGGCCTTGGGTCCTGTGGTCGGCAGCTCGGGCAAGTGCCCGCTGGTGGTCAGCCCAGGAGTCCTTTGGTCCCTGCAGGCTTCGGAACTTCTTGCGGTAGGACTCCGGAGTGAGGTAGTACTGTTGGATCAGGGCCCGCTTGATGGTGTCATAGCCCTGATCTGCCTCAGCAGGCAAGTCCCCAAGGATTTCCAGGGCCTTACCCCTTAAATGGGGGGTCAGGTATTTGGCCCACTGATCCTTGTCCAGATGGTGCTGCAGGCAAGTCCGTTCAAAAGCAGTCAGGAAAGAGTCCAAGTCTCCATCCTTCTCCAGCACTGGGAAGTCCTCAACACGGACCTTTGGAAGTTTGGTGTCTCGAAGGTCACGGGTGGCTGATGAGGGCCGGAGCTGAGCTAGCTGCAGCTGGTGGTCACGCTCTCTGCCTGTTGCTGTCGCTCTTCACGCGCTGCTTGCCGCTCCGCAGCTTCACGCGCTGCCTGCCGCTCTGCCCTGCGCTCTGCCATGAGTTCCTTGTAGCCCTCCCGGTCTCCAGAGATTCCAAAAAAGTCAAATGACCCAAATTCTCATGAAACATTAAATTCTTTATTATTTTATTAAACAAACACACAAGAAAAATATTAAAAAGATGGATAATGATATAAAAATATCCTGGGTTCAACAAGTGTTAATTTTTATTTTTTTTTATTTTTTTTAAATATTGTACATAATAAATTCATACAGGTTCATAACACAGTTTTTTTTAACAAATTTTTGTACATATGTTTTTGTGAGGTTGGTCTCCTGAAAAAGTATTCAACCCCTAATCCGCCCGCATCGAGGTCAATTATAATATATAATTTGTGATCTATCGGAAAGTGCTAGTGCATTAGCATACAGCTAAAAATAAACAATTTGAGAGACCAAAGATACATGGGATGAATGAGGGGTTGAATAGTTTTGTTTAGAGGTAGAAATAATCTGCTTATTCCAATGAATCTATGCAGAGTTATTATTTCTGAGGCAAGCCATAAAAAACTGCATCAGAAAAAATTATCTCTGTAAGCACTCACGTTGTCACAGGAATTGCTGAAAAACTCTTTGTAAACAAATGCCCATTATACCTATGCATCTACTGTATATTAAGAGTTAACAGAGCAAAGTTCAATCTGTTATATAGTTAACAGGAATAGTATTACATCAGCATGTTACTAGGCAGGCCATATAACATCATGCCATAAACACTGATGTGATAAGAGCAATACTATTCAAGCAGGTATATTAAGGGTTAACAGAGCAGGATTCCGTCTTGTTGCAGGAGTTGAATTACAACAGCATGTTACTAGGCAAAGGGCGCATATCATTAAGCCATAGACACTGATGTGATCAGAGCAATACTTATCAAGCAGGCAGATTAAATCAACATTTTGTCAAACAGATCATACAGAGCGGTGATGAACCAAAGCATAAATATAGATCTTACATAAGAACCCCAGGATCACCCTTAACGATCGTTTCGTCTCTTCCTCAGAAGGGGTGAAGTCTGGTAAGGCACACAGTCTATTTAAGGCTGGGTTCACACATAGCGACAGCGATAACGACGTCGCTGTTACGTCACCATTTTCTGTGACGTAACAGCGACCTAGTAAGTCGTTGTTATGATCGCTGCTTAGCTGTCAAACACAGCGACGCAGCAACGATCATAACGTCGCTACATGTGCAGAGAGCAGGGAGCTGCGCACACTGCTTAGCACTGGTTCCCTGCACTCCTAGCTACAGTACACATCGGGTTAATTACCTGATGTGTACTGCAGCTACATGTGCAGAGAGCAGGAGCCGGCAGCACAGGCAGCGTGAGAGCTGCAGAGGCTGGTAACTAAGGTAAATATCGGGTAACCACCTTGGTTACCCGATGTTTACCCTGGTTACAGCTTACTGCAGCTGCCAGATGCCGGCTCCTGCTCCCTGCTCGCTTCATTCCGTCGCTCTCTCGCTGTCACACACAGCGATCTGTGCGTCACAGCGGGAGAGCAACAATAAAAAAACGAACCAGGGCTGTGTGTAACGAGCAGCAATCTCACAGCAGGGGCCAGATCGCTGCTCAGTGTCACACACAGCGAGATCGCTAATGAGGTCACTGCTGCGTCACAAAAACCGTGACTCAGCAGCGATCTCAGCAGCGAGCTCGCTGTGTGTGAAGCACCCCTAAGTAACAGCTGTCCAATGACACGCAGATTACTGATAGCAGCGGCTGTGAAGCGCTTATCATGGAAAGCAGGAGAGTTCAAAGCACCTGGGTCAGCGTCCTGCAGCCATGGAAACGTCCCCTGGTAAACCAGGGAGTGCGTCCATGAACCACGTGAGGACGCCTCACCATAGAAACCAGACAACACTGCTGCCCAGGGAAGCGCAAGCGCTCTAAGGATTTTTTTATACTTAGAAGTTAACCATAGGAATGCCAGTTATATCAGTGAATCTGAATAGATCCATGGTATGAAGTAAATTTATATGGATTAATGCAATGCAGCACTCATGAAACGGACTCTATTTATATAAAGATTTAATAGTGACATATACTAATGTGATTTATATAAATTAAATACAATAAAGTCTAACTGAAACAGACTCATCCATGGATCTAGACTATATATGTGGATATAAAGAAATGTGACAGTGATAAAGAAAATGTGACGGTACAAAAGTGCAAGGTGAGCAAAAAAGTATAGTGAATGAAACAATGAATAAATGTTATACTTACTTATGCAAATTCATTCAATTTCTAAAAGACAAAATTTAGCTGGATATGGACAAACACACAAAAAATGTGCAAAATATGCAAAATTTACAAATACATGTGAAAAAATGTATATAAAAAGTGTATACAAAATGTATATTTTTTATATAAAAATATATCTATATTGTGAACCTAAATACAAGAGACCACCTACACAGCCACATTGCACAATCCTAAATTACATAAAATTATATAATTTCCCAAGGTAAGAGGGGAAGGAATGGAAGGGGGGGAAAAAAAGCCTGGAGTCGGGCCATAGCCATTTGTAGAAGGGCATCCGAGCCTGCCAGGCTCAGTGGATTGGCGAGTGGTGATCTGCGGCACGCTGCAGAGCCTGGTGATTCACTGTCCATTGCAGAGCGGAGGGCTGGCATCTGGCTCCCTGAGGACATTTGGGTGGGCTCCTCCTCATCTTGTCCATAACTGCCAGGTTGTGCGCTGTCCTCTGCAGAACGGCTCTCTGGCGTCGGGCTCCTGGAGGACTCGTCGTCAACATCCTCATTGTTGTCCACAGCAGTCTTCTACCTCCTCGCCTCTGGCCAGAGCATCGGCCATTTCATTAGCTTTGCTCCTGGTGTTATCAGCCATTGTTGCAGACTTTGGTCACTGACACCTGATGCGCCCACACACCTTACTGTATATGCACTCTGACACTCTAGTGTTGGTCTAGTCTGAAGACCCCAGCAGCCACAGCTGCTACTGGCAGTCTTTAGTGTCTGGGAGTATGGGTCTCACACTCACACGCACTATTATCTCGATCCCACCGCTTGCCACCAATATGTCACGATCGGGGGGGTAACAAGCGGGCATCACACCCCTCCTCTATACCTCCCGACCGACAGACAGAGCACGTGATGCGCTCTCTAGCGCCCCTCTTATAGTCAGGCCAATTATGGAATTGCCCGAAAATAAGCAAGGAGGCCGCTATTCTCCTATGCCGAGGATTGAAGGGTTCCCGGTGAGAGTGAGGTATATATTCCTCCTGACCTCAGCGGACGGAATATATGAAAACCACCTTTAATCTCACCGGCTGCCCCACAATGATCCTTGGCACAAACTCGCTGCCACCATCCGATTTACGGTAACAATTAAGCCGAACACACAGACGTGGGATTCAAGATCGAGATAACAGAACAGCCCAAGATTAATTATATAATTTAATCAGCCTAAGGCACACTAGAAACTACAATATATACAATAGGGAATCTACAGAATATACAGTTAGGTCAGAGTACATTTACAGGCAAGATATGGGTTACAAACAGGCATACAGTTCAAGCAGTTACCTTGTGCGTCTGGCCACAGGGGGGCGCTGATAGACCAGGTTTCCGGAACTCCCTCACAGGTCTTTCCCGACCAGACCCCCGAGCAAAGAACAAGCTAAAATGTCCGAACTGTGGTTATCAACCTGGCCGAATCCCTGTCCCCCTCCTACCTCTGTGACCTCACAGGGAACCACTGCCACTCCCCCGGCTTTGAGTCAGGATAAAATTCCCAAGGGATTATTAATCATAACTTTGCCTGGGAACATTGTAGGCGGACGCCAATGCTCTCATTTTGACAGTTATGAATTTAGCTGCAAAACGAGAGTACTCATGGCTTGTCTGCTAGTTCCCCACTGGCCGATATCACGCCTGGGGTACTTCCCAAGGTCCCACTCCCATAAAAAAGGTGTGCCAGCATCGTCCGCATGCGGAGACACCATTTTTATGGTTGCCGTATTTATCGGATGTACGTCTCGCGAGATATTAACCATATTTTACCGGAGTCGTTCTGTCTGGTGGCTTCAATGGCCTGGTAATGAGATAGGAACTCTTGTTACAGGGTCACAGCAGGGGGTCGTCCTGTGTCCTTTGTTCACAACTCATCTAATCTCCATATCACAGGAGATTGCCTCTGCTGTGTGAATGGGATGTGACACCTCTCCAGATGTTGGACATCTGAGAAGGAGAAGGGGGGGGGGGTGCTACCACGGAGTGATGAGAGCGATTATGACTGGAAATCATAATTCCTCTTCATATGCCAGGATTTACCTCACAGAAGGGTTTAAAGTTCATCAGCAATTTCTCAGTTTTCGAAAAAAAAATTACAAAACCATTTTTTTAGGGACCACATCACATTTGAAGTGACTTTGAGAGGACTAGGTGACAGAAAATACCCAAAAGTGACACCATTCTAAAAACTGCACCCCTCACATTGCTTAAAATTACATACAAAAAGTTTATAAATCCTTTAAGTGCTTCACAGGAACCAAAGCAATGTGGAAGGAAAAAATGATTTTTTTAAATTTTTTTTCAACACAAAAATGTTACTTAAAACATAAAAGTTTGCATTTTCACAAGGATATCAGGAAAAAATGCACCATAAAATGTATTGTGCAATTTCTCCTAAGTACCCCATATGTGGTGGACATCAATTGTTTGGGCGCACTGCAGGGCTCGGAAGGGAAGGAGCTTCATTAGAATTTTTGAAAGCAAAATTAGCTAAAACCATTAGCGGACACCATGTCGCGTTTGGAGAGTCCCTGATGTGCCTAAACTGTGGAGCTCCCCCACAAGTGACTACATTTTGGAAACTAGCAAACAAAAGGAGGAAAGGAGATGAAGCACGATTTGTTGCAAAATACATTTTATTCAATAAAAATCAAGTAGAAAAGTACTATAAGCAACATGTAATATATACAATAGGTCCTCGGTGAGTGTGGAAAGGGGGTAGTAGAAAAAAGGGGGGAAAAATGAGGTAAATAAAATTACCACACAGAACCAGCCACAATTATTATGCGTATAATAGATGTAATATTTGTGTTAAAATTTACACACCAGTATGGTACTGAATTAAATAAAGTGGCAAACTAAAGGGGGCACATACTGAGAGGATTATATATGTACCTGCAGTCTGGCATATGAAAAAATGTGCCCCACATGAGAGAACCAAAATGGTCTATACACAGAGTGTAAAATTCCCTGACACATGCACAGCCCTGCCACAAGAAACACACCGCAAGTGTGAAGTTGGAGTGAGACAAATAGAAGTAAGTGGTAAATGCCCAAGGCTAGGAAACTGTGCAGGTGAATGGAGAGCACTATGTAAATGACCAGAAAGGACTCATGCAATACCTCTACCTGGTGGTGTAGTGGGAGGCTGGTTCTGGTGGTAAGATAACCTCTTGACAGCTGTTTCGCAGCACGCTTTCTCAAAAGGAAGTGTGATGTATGCGGTGAGAAACCAGCTATATTGGGACCAAGGAAGTGAAAACAATCAATCCTGATTGCAGTTGATGTAGTGCGCGTGCGCTAGCAGCCGAGATCGGGCAGCAGCGAGGGACGGAAACACCGCTGCTTTGGAAACTAGACCTCTCAAGGAATTTATCTAGATGGTTGGTGAGCACCTGGAACAGGTGGGCTTCACAGAATTTTATAAGCTGTGAAAATGAAAAATGTAATTTTTAAACCACAAAAATGTTGCGTTAACGCCAAATTTTGCAAATAACCTAGAGTAATAGGAGATAGTGAACCATACAAATTATTGTGCAATTTCTCCTGACTAATGCAGGAAAGAAGAAGAAGGGAAAGAGTACCACATTGGAGTGCAGATTTAGTTGGAATGGTTTGTTTTGCCATGTCACATTGGTAGAGCCCCTGAAATGCCAAAACAGCAGAAATCTCCCACAGTGACCCCATTTTACAAACTGTACCCCTCAATGAATTCATTCAGAGGTGCAGTGTGCAAACAAATTTTATACTATTGGGCGGTAAACAAAAATAATTACATTTTTACAACTAAAATGTTGTGCTAACCCCAAATTTCCAATTTGCACATGGGGAATAGGTAAAAAATGTCCTATAATGTGTTACACAATTTCTCCTGAACATGACAATACCCCACATGTCATTGTACAGTAGTGTTTGGCCGCACGACAGGTCGGTCTCAGAGAGGAAGGAGCACCATTTGATTTTTTGAAACACAGATTTTCCTAGAATAGTTTGTGGACACCATTTGCAGAGTCCCCATGTGCGAGAAAAGAAGAAATCCCCCTCAAGTGACCACATTTTGGAAATTTCACCCCTCTGGGAATTCATCTACAGGAGTAGTAATGATTTAGTCTCTAGGGTACGTGCCAGCGATCAGCACATGCCATGTTCTGGATGTGGAGTGTATTCACCTGCAGAGACACAAGTGCACTACTCAGGAGGCGGCAGCTGCCCATGCCCACGATCAGGGTTTGGGGCACTGTGGACTTTCGCTCTGTTTTCCCAGCTGGGAACACTCGCGTCTCTGCAGCATAAATTGACATACTGCATCTAGGGAAGCAGCTCCACAGGTCAGTTTACGAAGTATAGAAAAGAAGTACAGTGGGCATTGGATTTATATCAGTCCATCCACTGTGCTTGTACCGCACAATGCAGTGGTTTGGACACAGCAAAAATACGGAGCATCCAATATGCTGCTATTCCTTATTGTGGGCAAGCACCCTTAAAGGTAATCCCGATGCAAGCACTTAGCGTAGAGCACAGGATAAATATGAGCCGTGCCGTACTGCGTTCTTTTAAAGACAGAATGAACAAATCAACAACAGTTGAACTATTGGCTTTCTTTATTTATTTTTTACACCATTCGCCATGTAGTATAGGTGATTAGGTGGCTGTATTCCTCTGGTACTAAAAAACGCTTTTTACAAAATAAAGTTTTTTTGCATCACCAGATTTTGAAGGCTATAGTTTTTTTTTTATTCTGACATGTGAGGACTTTTTTTGTGGGATAAGTTGGAGTTTTTATTGATACCATTTTTGGCCATAATTTTTGATCGCTTTCTATTCCACTTTTTGTGAGGCAGAATCAAGAAGAAACAGCAACTCAGGAATAGGGGGTTTTTTAACGTTGTTTACAGTGCTGTAAAAGTGATAAGATAGATTTATTCTCCAGGTCAGTATTATTACAGAGATACCATATTTATACAAGTTTTTTTGTTTTGCTGCTTTTATACCATAAAAACTATTTTGCACGGAAAAAATCAGTTTTTGCATTGCTGTATTTTGACAGCTATAACATTTTTATTTGTTGGCTGATAAAACTGTATGGTGGCTTGTTTTTTTGCGGGTGAAATGATGTTTTCATCTGTACCAGTTTTATTTATATATAACTTTTTGATCACATTTTATTCCACTTTTTTGTCAGCTATATGTTAAAAAGACATTGTTTTTGCTATGTTTTTTTTTTTTTATCGTGTACACTGAAGGGGTTAGCTCGGGTTGTTATGGACGTGGCAATACCAAATATGTGTACTTATTTGTTTATTTTATTTTTTTACACAAATTTAATTGGACTATTTTTATTATTTTTCTTCTTTATTTTCAGATTTTTTTTAAATAACGTGTTTTTCCAAAAATAAGACCTCCATCAAAAATAAGCCCTAGCAGGGATTTTCAGCATTTTCGGAGCAAAGTTTAAATATAAGCCCTCCCCTGAAAGAAGGGAATTTTGTTACTTACCGTAAATTCCTTTTCTTCTAGCTCTTATTGGGAGACCCAGACGATTGGGGTATAGCTACTGCCTCCGGAGGCCACACAAAGCACTACACCAAAAAGTGCAAGGCCCCTCCCCTTCTGGCTATACCCCCCCGTGGTATCACGGGTTCTCCAGTTTTAGTGCCAAAGCAAGAAGGAGGAAAGCCAATAACTGGTTTAAACAAATTAACTCCGAGTAACATCGGAGAACTGAAAAACCGTTCAACATGAACAACATGTGTACCCGCAAACAACAAAAAAATCCCGAAGGACAACAGGGCGGGTGCTGGGTCTCCCAATAAGAGCTAGAAGAAAAGGAATTTACGGTAAGTAACAAAATTCCCTTCTTCTTCAGCGCTCTATTGGGAGACCCAGACGATTGGGACGTCCAAAAGCTGTCCCTGGGTGGGTAAAGAAATACCTCATGTTAGAGCTGCAAAACAGCCCTCCCCTACGGGGGTGTCACTGCCGCCTGCAGGACTCTTCTACCTAAGCTGGCATCCGCCGAAGCATAGGTATGCACCTGATAATGCTTGGTGAAAGTGTGCAGACTCGACCAGGTAGCTGCCTGGCACACTTGTTGAGCCGAAGCCTGGTGTCGTAATGCCCAGGACGCACCCACGGCTCTGGTTGAGTGGGCTTTTAGCCCTGAAGGAACCGGAAGCCCCGCAGAACGGTAGGCCTCTAGAATTGGTTCTTTGATCCATCGAGCCAGGGTGGCTTTAGAAGCCTGCAACCCCTTGCGCGGACCAGCGACAAGGACAAAAAGTGCATCGGAACGGCGCATGGGCGCCGTGCGGGAAATGTAGATTCTGAGTGCTCTCACCAGATCCAGCAAACGTAAGTCCTTTTCATACCGGTGAACCGGATGAGGACAAAAGGAAGGCAAGGATATATCCTGATTAAGATGAAACGAGGAGACGACCTTAGGGAGAAACTCCGGAATGGGGCGCAGCACTACCTTGTCCTGGTGGAACACCAGGAAGGGAGCCTTGGATGACAGAGCTGCCAGCTCCGACACTCGCCGAAGCGATGTGATCGCAACAAGAAACGCCACTTTCTGTGACAGGCGAGAAAAGGAAACTTCCTTCAGAGGCTCGAAAGGCGGCTTCTGGAGAGCAACTAGTACCCTGTTCAGATCCCATGGATCTAACGGCCGCCTGTACGGGGGCACAATATGACAGACCCCCTGCAGGAACGTGCGCACCTTAGGAAGACGTGCTAGACGCTTCTGAAAAAACACGGATAGTGCCGATACTTGCCCTTTAAGGGAGCTGAGCGACAAGCCCTTTTCTAACCCCGATTGCAGGAAAGAAAGAAAAGTGGGCAATGCAAATGGCCAGGGAGACACTCCCTGAGCGGAACACCAGGATAAGAAAATCTTCCACGTTCTGTGGTAGATCTTAGCAGACGTCGACTTTCTAGCCTGTCTCATTGTGGCTACAACTCCTTGGGATAATCCTGCAGACGCTAGGATCCAGGACTCAATGGCCACACAGTCAGGTTCAGGGCCGCAGAATTCTGATGGAAAAACGGCCCTTGGGACAGTAAGTCTGGTCGGTCTGGAAGTGACCACGGTCGGCCGACCGTGAGATGCCACAGATCCGGATACCACGATCTCCTCGGCCAGTCTGGGGCGACGAGTATGACGCGGCTGCAATCGGATCTGATCTTGCGTAAGACTCTGGGCAAGAGTGCCAGAGGCGGGAATACGTATGGGAGCCGGAACTGCGACCAATCTTGTACTAAGGCGTCTGCCGCCAGAGCTCTTTGATCGCGCGACCTCGCCATAAATGCCGGGACCTTGTTGTTGTGCCGGGACGCCATTAGGTCGACGTCCGGCACTCCCCAGCGGCGACAGATTTCCTGAAACGCGTCCGGGTGAAGGGACCATTCCCCTGCGTCCATGCCCTGGCGACTGAGGAAGTCTGCTTCCCAGTTTTCGACGCCTGGGATGTGAACCGCGGATATGGTGGATGCTGTGTCTTCCACCCACATTAGAATGCGCCGGACTTCTTGGAAGGCTTGCCGACTGCGCGTCCCTCCTTGGTGGTTGATGTATGCCACCGCTGTGGAGTTGTCCGACTGGATTCGGATCTGCTTTCCTTCCAGCCACTGTTGGAAGGCTAGTAGGGCAAGATACACTGCCCTGATTTCCAGAACATTGATCTGAAGGGTGGACTCCTGCGGAGTCCACGTTCCCTGAGTCCTGTGGTGGAGAAAAACTGCTCCCCACCCTGACAGACTCGCATCTGTCGTGACCACTGCCCAGGATGGGGGCAGGAAGGATCTTCCCTGAGACAATGAGGTGGGAAGGAGCCACCATTGTAGCGAGTCCTTGGCCGTCTAGCATTCAGGCTGAGTTGGCATGTCTCTTGAGAGGGTGCCTTGACCAGTAGATCGTCTAGGTAAGGGATCACCGAGTGTCCCTGAGAGTGCAAGACTGCTACCACTGCCGCCATGACCTTGGTGAAGACCCGTGGGGCTGTCGCCAGACCGAATGGCAGAGCTACGAACTGAAGATGGTCGTCTCCTATCACAAAACGTAGAAAACGTTGATGTTCTGTAGCAATTGGCACGTGGAGATAAGCATCTTTGATGTCTATTGAGGCAAGGAAGTCTCCTCGAGACATTGAGGCAATGACAGATCGTAGGGTTTCCATCCGGAACCGCCTGGCGTGCACATGTTTGTTGAGCAGTTTTAGGTCCAGAACAGGACGGAATGAGCCGTCCTTTTTTGGAACCACAAAGAGATTGGAGTAAAACCCTCGACCCTGTTCCTGAGGAGGGACAGGGATCACTACTCCTTCCGCTCTTTGGGAGTCCACCGCCTGCCGCAGAGCATCTGCTCGGTCTGGATGTGGGGAGGTTCTGAAGAATCGGGCTGGAGGACGAGAACTGAACTCGATTCTGTACCCGCGAGACAAAATGTCTGTCACCCACCGGTCCTTGACCTGTGACAGCCAAATGTCGCAAAAGCGGGAGAGCCTGCCCCCGACCGGAGATTCGGCGGGAGGGGGCTGGAAGTCATGAGGTAGCCGCTTTGGAAGCGGTTCCTCCATTTGCTTTCTTGGGGCGTGCGTGAGCCCGCCAGGAATCTGAGTTTCTTTGCGTCCTCTGAGACCCTTTGGACGAGGTAAATGGTGTCTTGCCCGAACCTCGAAAGGACTGAAACCTCTGCTGCCACTTTTTCTGCTGAGGTTTGCTTGTTCTGGGCTGGGGTAAAGAAGAGTCTTTACCCTTGGACTGCTTAATGATGTCAGCCAATGGCTCGCCAAACAGTCTATCTCTAGATAAAGGCAAGCTGGTTAAACATTTTTTGGAACCAGCATCTGCCTTCCAGTCCCTTAACCACAAGGCTCTGCGCAAAACTACCGAATTGGCGGACGCCATTGAGGTGCGGCTGGTAGATTCTAGGACCGCATTGATAGCGTAAGACGCAAACGCAGACATCTGCGAGGTAAGGGACGCCACTTGTGGCACTGCTGGATGTATGATAGCATCCACTTTTGCTAAACCAGCTGAAATAGCCTGGAGAGCCCATACGGCTGCGAATGCCGGAGCAAACGACGCGCCGATAGCTTCATAGACAGATTTTAACCAAAGGTCCATCTGTCTGTCATTGGCATCTTTAAGTGAAGCGCCATCCTCCACTGCAACTATGGATCTAGCTGCAAGTTTGGAAATCGGGGGGTCTACCTTTGGACACTGGGTCCAGCGCTTGACCACATCAGGGGGGAAAGGATAACGTGTATCCCTAGAACGTTTAGAGAAACGTCTTTCTGGGTGAGCGTCGTGTTTCTGGATTGATTCTCTGAAGTCAGAGTGATCCAACAAAGCACTCAATTTACGCTTGGGATAGAGGAAACGAAACTTCTCCTGCTCTGCAGCTGCCTCTTCTGCTGAAGGGGCTGGGGGAGAAATATCTAACAGCCTATTGATGGCTGAGATGAGGTCGTTTACCATGGCGTCCCCATCAGGGGTATCCAGGTTCAGAGGGGTTCCAGGAGTGGATTCCTGATCACTCTCTTCAGACACCTCACAGGGAGACTGATTGCGCTGAGACCCTGAGCAGTGTGATGACGTTGAGGGTCTTTCCCAGCGAGCTCGCTTAGGGTGGCTGGGGCTATCATCTGAGTCATAATCCTCAGCTTGTGAAGCCGGGGACCCCCTTGTAGTCTGGATTGGATCCAGCTGAGGGGGGCCAGAGGACAGAGACCTCGCCGAGTCCAAAGACTGAGCCCCAGACATGGATTGCAAAGTTTCAAGGATTTTTGTCATAGTCACAGACATTCTATCAGCAAAAACTGCAAAGTCTGTCCCTGGCGCCGGGGCAGAACTTACAAGCGTCTCAGCCTGGGTCACTACCTCTCCGGACTCCGGCTGGCGAAGCAGCACCGGATCGGAGCATTGCACACAATGGGGGTCATCGGAGCCTGCTGGTAGAGCAGCCCCACATGCAGCACACGCAGTGTACACAGCCCTAGCCTTGGCAGCCTTGCGTTTTGTGGATGACATGTTGCTGCTTCCTCAGAGCGATCTGGGTATCCAGCCAGGAAGCGACCTCACAGTGCAAGAAATAAATAAATATATATATCTGGTGACACAGTACACCAATACACACTGAGGCACTAGAGGGGCCAGCTGAAATGCCGCTTACCGCCCGCTTAAGAGCGGGTGTGTGGTCGCCAAAAGCCCCCTAGTCCAGGTCTCCCAGAGCCTTGCGTCCTTCCTCCAGCCAGACTGCATGTAATGGCTGCCGGCGTCCTGGGAGAGGAGGGGGGGCGGGCCCTGGGCGTTCCTGGCTAAGAGCGGGAAGCCTGCTTCCCTCTGTGCCTAGTGAGAGGGCTGGAGCATGTAAATCAGGCTCCAGCCCTCGTCGCTGCTGCGAAACAGCGTCTCTCCCCTACCCTGATTGACAGGGTGGGGGCGGGAACGAAGCGGAGCTAGGCCGCAAAAAGCCGGGGACTAAAGTTATAAACGCCGCCGCCGTAAAAGCGCGGTCGGCGTGTCCCCGGCGCACCACAAGTCACAGCAGCGCCGCCCGGTCCAGTGGGGGTCGGCGCTGCGTTCCCACAACACAAAGTCCCCCAGTAAACTGTAGGAACACTAACTCCAACGTTACGGTCCCCGGCGCACTACAACACCCAGCCAGCCCGGAGTGTGTCTGTGCCTGCCGGGGACACAGAGTACCTGTATGATGCAGGGCCTTGTCCCTGATTGTACTCCTGCTCCATATCCATCAGGTTCAACTGGGTCTGTGGATGGAGCCCGGCGTCAGAGCTTAGAGGCCGGCAGGATCCCACTTCCACAGAGCCCTACAAGGGGATGTGGAAGGAAAGCAGCATGTGGGGCTCCAGCCTCTGTACCAGCAATAGGTACCTCAACCGTACAACACCATCCACGGGTGAGACGGGAGCATGCTGGGGGCCCTATATGGGCCCTCTTTTCTTCCATCCGAAATAGTCAGCAGCTACTGCTGACTAAAATCTGTGGAGCTATGTATGGATGTCTGACCTCCTTCGCACAAAGCTTGAAAACTGGAGAACCCGTGATACCACGGGGGGGTATAGCCAGAAGGGGAGGGGCCTTGCACTTTTTGGTGTAGTGCTTTGTGTGGCCTCCGGAGGCAGTAGCTATACCCCAATCGTCTGGGTCTCCCAATAGAGCGCTGAAGAAATCAGCCCTAGTCACTGATCAATAATGAAGTGTCCGTGCAGCTAAAAAAGATACTGCAGGACACTTCATTATAGACAGCGGGCACGCCATAATCATACTCCCCAGACGCCAAGCAGATGACCTGCAGTGATCGCACACCCGCACACATTCATATCTCACACACACAATCAGATCTCACAGACAAACCAGATCTCACACACAAACATCCGATCTCACACACAGACATAGGATCACACACACAAACATCGGATCACACACAAACATCAAATCACATACACAAACATCAGATCACACACACATTGGATCGCATATATACTCACCACATTCAGCGACACCGATCTCTTCTCGCCGGCAGAATCCTGAAAGGCAGTGCGGTGGAGCGCAAGGACCTGCAGAACAGGACCTGCGGCAGGACACGTGACTCCCTCCCGGTTGCGCTGGATGTGATGTGTGCGATCTGCTGTGTGTGTGCGCGATCGGCTGTGTGTGTGCGCGATCGGCTGTGTGTGTACGCGATCGGCTGTGTGTGTGCGCGATCGGCTGTGTGTATACGCGATCGGCTGTGTGTGTACGCGATCGGCTATGTGTGTACGCGATCGGCTGTGTGTACGCGATCGGCTCTGTGTGTGACCAGCTGTGTGTGTCTGCGATCTGATTAGTGTGTCTGCGATCTGCTGTGTCTGCGATCTGCTGTGTGTGTGTGTGTGTGTCAGCCAGCAGCAGGGGAGGACAGCGTGCAGCTTCCACCAGAGATCACAGGAGGACCTGGGAGCCACTCAGACGTCCGGTCTGGTAATATGAGTCTCCTGGGAAGTGGGGGGGGTCTGCTTTTTTGGGGCGTTAACGTACCCCCCAACCGTGTTTCTCCAAAAATAAGACCACCTCCAAAAATAAGCCCTAGTGCTTTTTTGTGGGGCAAAAAAAATATAAGACAAGTTGATTCCAATGCTGAAAGAAGTGGGCGAAATAGAGGTATATCTTATACCTTGGTTACGGCCCAGGCTGAATTGCATTGATTTTTGTCCTTCCCTAATAATTTGATGTTCTCATGCCTAACCCCCTAGTGATTTTAACGGAGTCAATAAATGGGAAGTTTTACGTTATACATCTATTTGGCCCAATTCAAGTTAGTGCAACCACAAAGAAAAAAGAGCGATGAGACATCTTATCATGAAATTTTTATTTTTATTAATATTAATAATCAAGTGGGAAAAGAGAGACAACATTCAATATGGGTGCACAGACCCCAATACCCAGTTAGCCCAGGAGGGTAATATTACATTTAGTTCACAATGTATGTCGCACAAAGAACCGGGGAATGGCGCCCACCCGACGGACGTTCGTTTCGGCAAGATGCAAGATTTATTTTTTTTTCAATAAATCAAATCATTTTTTAAAAAAAGTGTGGGATCCCCTGTATTTTTCATGACCAGCCAAGGTTTAGCAGACAGCTGATGGTTGCAGCCTGCAACTGCCGCCTATCCTGTGCTGGATATGAAAAATGAAGGGTACTCTAGAAAACAACAAAAAAAATTTAACAAAAAAACTAAAAAAAAAAAACAGCTGGCCATCCCTCTCTATCAAGCTATTCTGTTATTTATTTCTATCTATTCTATCTGTTCTTTCTTATTATCTATTCTATCTGTTCTAGCTATCTATCTATCTATCTGTCCATCCACCTATCCATCCATCCATCCATCCATCCATCCATCCATCTATCTATCTGTCCATCCATCTATCCATCCATCCATCCATCCATCTATCCATCTATCCATCTGTCCATGTATCCATCTATCCATCCATCCATCCATCCATCTATCCATCTATCCATCTGTCCATGTATCCATCCATTCATCCATCCATCCATCCATCCATCTATCTATCCATCTATCCATCTATCCATCTGTCCATGTATCCATCTATCCATCTATCTATCTATCTATCTATCTGTCTATCTATCTATCATCCATCCATCTATCTAATTCACTATCAATTCTATCTATCTATCTATCTATCTATCTCTCTATCTATCCATCCATCCATCTATCTCTCTAATTCTCTATATATTCTAGCTATCTATCTATTATCCAATCCTATCTTTGTTTCTACTTTAAAAAATGCATTAACAAAAACACGGTAAAAAGACGTCAAAAACGTACTTTTTTTGGGCCACAAGCTGCATTTTCTGAAACCACAGGGAAAAAAGATGCAGTCAAGATGCAATCAGAAAAAAGATGCCGTGTGTGAAGACAGCCTTAGGCCGGTTTCACACTTGCGATTGACTCGCACGAGTGCAATGTGAGAAAATCTCGCATTGCACTCGAACTAATGTTAATCAATGAGGCTGCTCCGATCTGCTTTTTTTTCTCAGCTCAAATCGGACTGAGAAAATAATTGCAGCTTGCTGCGATTTTTAGAGTTTCTCGAGCGAGACTCTCCAATGCAGGTCTATGGGTGCGATAAAAAAACGGATGTCACACGGACCATCCTAGTGACATCCATTTTTCTAAATACAATCTATCATGTAGCACATAACACTGTAAATGCTCGTGTACATGACTGTAATGACTAATAGCTGCTGAGAAAAAAACGTATCACATACGGATTGAATACGGATTGCTTACGGACTACTATCATGAGAAAAATCACAGACTCGTATTGCAGACGGATCAACACTCGGATAGAGCTCATCCTACTTTCAGGCATGAGAATCGGACCTATTTATCGAACGCAAGTGTGACTCCAGCCTAAGGAAGAAAAAGGTCCAAGTGGTCATCCTAAGGCCGCTTTACATGCTACGACATCGCTAAAGCGATCTTGTTGGGGTCACGGAATTTGTGACGCACATCCGGCCGCTTTAGCAATGTCGTTGTGTGTGACACCTATAAGCGATTTTGAATTGTCGCAAAAACGTTCAAAATCGCTCATCGGTGACATGCCCCCCTATTCCCAATTATCGTTGCTGCTGCAGGTCCGATGTTATTCGTCGTTCCTGCGGCAGCACACATCGCTATGTGTGACACCGCAGCAACGAGGAACCTCACCTTACCTGCGGCCGCCCGCAATGAGGAAGACGGTGGGCGGGATGTTATGTCCTGCTCATCTCCGCCCCTCTGCTTTGATTGGGCGGCCACTTAGTGACACTGCTGTGACGCCGAACGAACCGCCGAACGAACACATTTTTTTTGCGACTGAATATTTTTATACAGGGGCCCTTATACATTTATACCTTGCATATTTATAAATGCAATCTATTTATTAGTGCATTGTTTTTTAATATCGGTGAGATGGGTGAGGTGTTGCTCTGATTGTATAAATTCTTGGTATTTTTTCATGAATTGAGTATAATTTTCCTTTACTCCTCTCACCAATAATTTATGGTCAGAAATCCCCTCTGTGTCTGTGTTTTTCAAGTGATGTTTTTCTTGATTTTTTTGATGTTTTTTAGCTATTTGGATTAAATAAATGTTTTAAAAAAATATTTTGTAAGATAAAAACTATTTGATACAATATACTCTGATTTCTGTTTGTTTGTTGATTATCCAGTTAAGGTTGTTTCAGTCTGCGCCAGGGCCTTTAGAGACTGCACAGCTAAGGGTATGTGCGCACGTTGCTTTTTACCTGCTTTTTACCTGCTTTTTTGCTGCTTTTTCTTCTGCGCTGTTTAATGCCAAAATGGATGTGTTCTTCTATTCAAGCAAAGTCTATAGGAATTTGGGTTTCTTGTTCACACTATGTTGTTCAAAATGCTGCCTTTTTGTGGCAGAACTTTGGTCAAAAACTCAGCTTTGCAGTGCAAAACCCAAATGGCAAAAACAATTGACATGTTGCTTCTTTGAAAAGCTGAGTTTTTGACCAAAGTTCTGCCACAAAAAGGCAGCATTTTGAACAACATAGTGTGAACAAGAAACCCAAATTCCCATAGACTTTGCTTGAATAGAAGAACACATCCATTTTGGCATTAAACAGCGCAGAAGAAAAAGCAGCAAAAAAGCAGGTAAAAAGCAGGTAAAAAGCAACGTGCGCACATACCCTAAGGCCTCTAGCCTGTACAAGAAACGAGAGGGTCAGGTGCAGTAGAATTGAGATAGACCCTCTTTAAAGGGAACCAAACATCAGCATTTCCCTATATAAGGTGCAGCCAGTGCAGTACTGGCACCATCAGGCACAGTGTGTACATACCATCAGGGGGCAGCTCGGGTGTTTAGGCAGTGAAATCCAACTTTATAAAGTTTGAAAATTCATGCACTTTTTGATTGACGTGTGCACCTCTCTGCTAATATCAGGGCGGGTTATGCACGTTTATCCCCGCCCCCCCGCCGCCTGTTCCTCCCTCTCACTGGCCGTATGTAAATTTGTAATCTTCAGTTACACGGCGTCGGAGTTAGCGCCTGCGCATAGCGCTCATCTCCGGCGTCGTGTTTCTGAAGCCCACAGTATTATGGTGCATGAGAGGGCGACGCATGCGCCCTCGCTTCTTCAGATCTGTTGTGACTGCGGGAGCGCGCGGTCACAACAGGACTGGAGAACAGCTGATCTTACCCTGATTAGCTGCAGCAGACATCTCCTACGAGATCGTCTGCTGCAGCTAATCGGTAAGATCAGCTGTTCTCCAGTCCTGTTGTGACCGCGCGCTCCCGCGGACACAACAGATCTGAAGAAGCAAGGGCGCATGCGCCGCCCTCTCATGCACCATAATACTGTGGGCTTCAGAAACTCCGACGCCGTGTAACTGAAGAATATAAATTTGCATACGGCCAGTGAGAGGGAGGAACAGGTGGCGGGGGGGCGGGGATACACGTGTATAACCCGCCCTGATATTAGCAGCAGAGGTGCACACGTCAATCAAAAAGCGCATGAATTTTCAAACTTTATAATGTTGAATTTCACAGCCTAAACATCCGAGCTGCACCCTGATGGTATGTACACACTGTGCCTGATAGTGCCAGTACTGCACTGGTTGCACCTTATATAGGAAAATGCTGATGTTTGGTTCCCTTTAATATTTTCCACGTGTGCGATACTATGCACATAACAGTGACACGGTATCTGCAATCTATTATTAGTGATTTTTCCCTTCCGAGCTTGGAGTGCACCACATAAGGGGTATCTGTGTACTGTCTACAACGGACAAACATACTTGTACATCTTACCTCTTCTAAGTCGAAATAGGTGATTTGGATAATTTGCCTCATAAGTATATTTAGGTTTTGGTAGAGCAGCAATACGGGCACTACGCCTCAGCACCCTAAGTGTGAATGACATAAAAGAAAGAATAAAAAAAAAGTTAATATCATTTTCTACATATCTACGGTACTTTACATCAGCATCATTTCTGAAACCAACTTTTTTAGTTGTTAGAAGGTTTAAACGTTCAACAGCTATTTTTCACTTTTTCCAATAAAATTTACAAACCATTTTTATTCACAACAGACCACTTCACTATTATTGACACTATTATTACATGGCTACGGGGCCTATATTCCAGAGAACCCACAAACAAGACCACAATTTAACTCCTTCCCCCCCGGGCAATTTTGTTTTTTACCTCCCCTTCTTCCGAGAGCCATACCTTTTATATATTTCCATCAATATAGCCAAATGATGGCTTGTTTTTTGTGGGACGAGCTATAGATTTGAATGACACAATTTATTCTGCCCCATATTGTACTGGAAAACGGGAAAAAAATTCCAAGTGCGGTGAAATTGCAAAAAAACTACAATTGCTCAATTGTTTTAGGGGGTTTATTTACCATGTTCACTATTTTGAAAAACTGACCTGGGATTATGATTTTCCAGATCGAAACGAGTTTCTAGATACCAAACATGTATAGTTTTACTTTTAGCTAAGTGGTGAAAAAAAAACAAACAGAAGTTTGTCAAAAAAAAAAAGAGTACAGCTTTTTTCGCCATTTTCTGAGACCCACAACGTTCCTATGTTTAGGGATCTGGGGCTCAGTGATGACTTATTTTTTTTGTCTTGAGCTGGTGTTTTTAAATTATACAATTTTTGAGTAGATACGACGTTTTGCCGATAAAATATATGGTCTGCACTAATGGAAGGTGCTGGCGGTATAGGACTATACTCAATGAATTCTAAAGTAGAACAGTTTATGGAAAGCACTCAGGGAAACAGAAAAAAAAATGTCCATTATGTGAAGTTTTGATCGCCTGTTATTGCATTTTAATGGAATGTTGCAGCAACCAAAAAAACTTAATTTTAGTGTTTGGAATTTTTTTTCTAGCTACGCTACATTTACTGATCAGATTAATTGATTTTATATTTTGATAGATCGGGCATTTCTGAAAGCGGCGATACCAAATATGTTTTTTTATTACTATTGTTTTATTTTCAATGGGGCAGAAGATGGTGATTTGAACTTTTAGGTTTTTTTATATTTTTTAAAACTTTAACTTTTTTTAATTGATTTTACTAATCCCCCTAGGGTACTTTATGGCTACACTGTCCGATCACCAAAAATGTTGTGGTCTTGTAAATACCGGCGCTCTGTCAGCATTCACAAGAAATGAGTTATAGCAGCGACAGGGGTAATCATCTGACCCCCATGCTGTCATGGCAATACCGTGGGGCTCGTGACTGCATCATGGGGCTGCCGATGGCAGCGGAGAAAGGTGTGATCCACGCCAAAGCGCGATCTAATGATGCATGCCCACAATCGGTGTTTGCAGCATTTTGGATGTAGTGTGTTTTTGCTGTGTCCAAAACGCTGTGTTGTACAGTACAAGCACAGTGGATGACATTTCTAGAAATCCCGTGCCCACTGTGCTTGTTTTTTCCACAGCAAACACTGACCTGCGGTGCAGCTTTCCAGACCGCAGCATGTCAATTGTTTTCTTTGGAATTGCCTGCACCCTCCATAAGGAGAACACAAGTGAGAGACCGCAGCGCACTGAACCCTGATTGTGGGTACGTGCAGATGCAGTCTCCTGCGTTCTCCTGCGGAGGAGACTCGCGGCCCTGCAGGTCAGGACCCGCTGTGTCCAGGACGCAGTGAGTCCTGATCATGGGCACACACCCTAAGGCTATGTGCCCACGGGCGCTCGTACCTGCGGATGTATCCGCAGGTACGAGCGCATGTTTCCCGCAGCTGCCCGCCGGCGTCCGCAGCTATTTTTAGCTGCGAGATTACAGCGGAATAGCTACGGGAAACATGCGGATATTCATGCGAATTACCTGCGGAGGTCCCGGCCTCTATCTCCATAGCGGAGGGCCGGGACATCCGCAGGTAAATCCGCAGGAATAATTGACATGCAATTATACCTGCGGATGCGAACATCCGCAGCATGTACGGCAGCCGCACTTTCCGCAGCGTGGACACAGCACTCCCCATGTCCCATAGGATAACATGGGGAGTGACTGTACATGCTAAAACCTGCGGATTTATCTGAAAAATCCAGAAAAATCAGCAGGTTTTCCGCAGCAAAATCCGCACAAACAAGCTCCCGTGGGCACATAGCCTAAGGGGTTAAAAGGCGTGGATGGATCAGCTCAGCAGACATGTGCAGGGAGTACGACACCAGTACATCCTTGGTCATGAAGAGGTTAAAAAACAACACCATTCAAGTTATTCAAAACCACATTCGAAAGTTTATTAACCCATCAAATACTTCACAGGAATTAAAGGAAACTGGAGAAAAAAAAATTAAAATTACTCTTTGTTTTTGTTTACTAAAAAGTTACTTTAGTCAAACATTTTCATTTTTAAAAGGGTGACAGGAGAAATTGTACCCCAATACTTGTGGTGCAATATCTCCTGTGTATGCATTACCCGGAGTAGTTGGAAACTACTTTTTGTTTTCCACTAATTTTTATTGAGTTTTCCCTTTAAGCGTAAACAGACTTTGGAGTTGTATTTTCTGTATCTATCTACAAGGAATGGTAGGAAGGGAGGAAAGGAGAAATAGGTAAAAAGTGATAGGGAAGTGATTAGAATAGTCACCAGGGAAGGCAGGAGAACTAACACTCTTAACATTCCCATGGCGAAAGTGTATAGAAATGAGAACTCCCAAGATTTAGAACATTTTAGAAATAAAGTAATGGAAACTACTGTTTGAGCACACCATAGGGCTCGTAAGGGACGGAGTTCTATTTGACTGTTGGTGGGCAACATGGAATGCTTTGAGGTTGCAATGTCACATTTGAGCAGTCAATACATCAGAAACCCACAACAAGCAACCCCATTTTGGAAATTACACCCCTCTGAATTACCATTGTAAGGCTATGTGCCCACGCTGCGGATTTACCGCGGATTTTGCCGCGGATTTGCCGCGGATTTCCCGAAAATCTGCAGCAGCGGCACTTCCAAGCCATTTCAATGGCATTTTGGAAATGCTGTGTCCATGCTGCGGATTTTTCCGCTGCAGATTTGCCGCGGATTTTGATCCGGAAAAATCTGCAGCATGTCAATTGTTTGGTGCAGATTTGGTGCGGATTTTTGGTTTTGAATGGGGAAAAAAAAAAAAAAAAAATCCGCATCAAAATCCGCGGCAAATCCGCGGGTGCGGATTTGCCGCGAAAGTCGCGGATTTTCAGGCAGAAAAATCCGCAGGTACATTCTACCGTGGACACATAGCCTTACTGTTTTTAATCCACAAGTATTTTCCAGCTCCCAGCTGGTATTACAATGAAAATTACAAATCTACCTTTTGGCCATGTGCGCACGTTGCGTATTTTTCTGCGTTTTGGCTGCGTTTACAACTGCACTGTGTCATTGACAAAATTCATGCGTTGTACTTCCCCAGCAAAGTTTATGAGAATCATGCAAAATCTGTGCGCACAATGCTTTTTGAAACGCAGCATTTTGATTGTCAAAAATTTGACAAAATCTCTGCGTTTAGAAAAGCAGCATGTCAATTCTTTTGTCCGTTTTGGCAGCGTTCTACACCAATTGAAATCAATGAGTTGTAGAAAAACGCTGCCCAACTGTTAAACAGTACATTTTTATTGCGATTCGCATGTTTTTTTGACATAACAAACACAGGTCTTTCGGTCGCTGTCTATCTCTGTCAATGTCGGTCTCTTTCTCTGTCGATATCGGTCTCTCCTTCCCACCCCCTCTCTCATACTCACTGATCCTCGATCACCGGCGCGGCGCTGCACGGCGTTCACACTGTGGCGGCTTCTCCTCTTTTGAAAATGCCGGCCACTCATTAATCCATCTCGTATACCCTGCTTCCCCTGCCCACCGGCGCCTATGATTGGTTGCAGTCAGACACGCCCCCATGCTGAGTGACAGCTGTTTCACTGCAAAAATCACAGCCGCCGGTGGGCGTGTCTATTCGAGCAGTAAAAAAATAAATAAATAATTAAAAAAAAAACGACGTGTAGTCCCCCCAATTTGGATACCAACCAGGGTAAAGCCACACGGCTGAAGGCTGGTATTCTCAGGATGGGGAGCTCCATGTTATGGGGAGCCCCCCAGCCTAACAATATCAGCCAGCAGCCGCCCGGAATTGCCGCATCCATTAGATGCGACAGTCCCAGGACTCTACCCGGCTCATCCCGAATTGCCCTGATGCGGTGGCAAACGGGGTAATAAGGAGTTAATGGCAGCCCATAGCTGCCACTAAGTCCCAGGTCAATCATGGCAGGCGTATCCCCGAGATACCTTCCATGATTAACCTGTAAGTTAAAGAAAATAAACACACACATCCAAAACATCCTTTATTTGTAATGAAAGACAAAAAAACACCCTCTTTCACCACTTTATTAACCCCTCAAAAACACCTCCAGGTCCGACGTAATCCACGCAAGATCCCACAACGCTTTCAGCTCTGCTACATTAGAAGCTGACGGGAGCGGCAGTAGAACACCGCTGCTCCTGTGAGCTCCATGCAGCAACTGAAGTGAGTCGCGCGATCAGCTGTGCTGTCACTGAGGTTACTGGCGGCTACCGCCCTCAGGTGGAGGTCTGCAGCTGTGCCCGCGAATAACCTGAGTGAAAGCACAGCTGATCGCGCGGCTCACTGCAGTCACTCAGGGGATTTGCGATCACAGGTGAGTCCTTCACAAGTAACCACAAATCAAGCCGCAGCACACGCACAGAGCCTCGCGATCACAATGATGTTGGGTGAAGTTCATCCGAGTTCATTCTGATCGTGCGGCACTGTCTCGCAGCCAGCCATGCTCTTTTTGACAATGCGGTCCCGCTCTACTGCAAGTCTATGGGGATGCTGCAGAGCCGAGTGGGACTGCACTGTCAAAAATGTGCGTTCTGGATGCTTTTCCCACTCTATCTATGGCAGAGCAAGCATCTAGAACACATGAATTCTCTCCAGGAATGTTTGCACATTGCGTTCTGCTGAATGCGTCTCAGAACGCAGCTTTTTCGGCTGCGTTCTGAGACGCACACGCAGTGACTTACACGCTGCGGAATAGAATGCAACGTGCGCACACAGCCTTTCAGTACCCAAAACATTGTGCCAAGCTTGAGCTTCTGGTGGCACACACCAAGTAAATTGATAAGTGAGCTCTCCCTGCTACATTAATGCCGGTTTAAGCATATTGTGGCTCAGAATGGATGGGGCCATTAGGATTTGGGAGCGCGCAGATTTTAAATTCGAAGAGGCAACGTCATTTTTACAGCGCCTTTCTCCTGTCTGCAATGTGGAAACTATTTCTGCTGCAAAATGACGGACCTTAGTGAGGGCTTGATTTTATGGACTTGGTGGAAGACTTTCATGGTAAAATTTCGGAGTACAAAATATTTTGCCTTTAAAGGGAAGGAATCATCCCCCAAAAAAAATGTTTTCAACAATTCAAAAATATGTAAAGTATTAACTTTTATTTTTTTTAATATCAGCATTTATTTAATGGAGTAAAATATGAAACATATTTTTTTTTATATTTTCCACTTTTAAAAACTATGGGGAGCAGCTGCAGAAATTTGCCATGACAACCTAGTGTACTGCCGTCTCGTATTATAACTGCAGTTAATGTGAGCTGGATCTGCTCTCATGTGTCAGAAATCATAACTCTCCTAACCATCTGGGCATTTGCAAAAGGATAAAGGCTCGTAGGCACGTACATGCTGAAATTTCTGCAGCGATTTGACAGCGCATGTGCGCTTCAAATCACTGCAGAAACACTGCGTAATGGATGCACTGTATCTGCAGAATAGATGCCGATTTCATGCGCTATGGATGCTGCCCCCACCATAGACAGAGTGGGAGCTGCATCCAAAACGCACAAATAATTGACATGCTGCATTTTTGAACGCACGGATTTGGGTCAAAATTTTAGCATCCAAATCGCTGCGTTCAAAAAAGCAACGTGAGCACAGATTATGCACAATCTTCATAGATTGTGCAGGGGACGCAGGATGCATGCATTTACGCTGCAGTGCTCAACGCAGCGTAAATGCATGATATTACGCAACGTGCGCACGAGCCCTTAAGGGAGGGTGGCCTTTAGGATCATAATGTGAAGCCATTTTGTTGGTGACTGTAAAGTGATATTGACCTATAGATAGAGACATCAAGAATAGCTGACAGCACAGATAATGTTAGGCCCCATGGGCACACTGCAATTTTTAGGCTATGTCCGCACGTTGCGTTTTCACCTGTGTTTTGAGCAGCAGCGTTTTCATGCCAAAAGGCATGCGTTTTGCGTTTCCATAATAGTCTATGGAAAATGTCAAAATTCTGTGCGCACTATTCATTTTCAAACGAAGCGTTTAATTTGCATAAATTGTGGTAAAAAACATGCGTTCAAAGAAGCAGCATGTCAATTGTTTTTGCCATTTCTGCAGCGTTTTGCTAACATTGAAGTCAATGAGAAGTAGCAAAAAGCAACAAACATCAAAATTCCAGCGTTTTACCTGCTTTTTAGCTGCAGAAACACTGCGTTTTTGATTACAAAAACGCATGCTCTTCAGACAATAAAATAATGGAATAATATGTTCCTTTACACATACACATAGTCCGACAATTAAATCAAAGAAAATTATGTTTATTTTTAAATTTTTGTCAAAAATATTATATTACAGCTATAATTTCATGAAATTAACTATTTTCTTTAAGAATTCTAAATTTATATATTTTTTCCTTTTTTTCTCTTTTCTCCTTCTGATTGACTTTTTAAACTTTATTAATCAGTGTCTTGATGTTCAAAACGCATCTGTCAAAACGCAAGGGAAAAAGCGCTAAAAACGCATCAAATACGTGGTAAATACGCATGCGTTTTTAGCGCTAATTTTAAGAAAAAGGCAACTTTGGCTTAATCAATTAAAGCCAAAACGTGCGTTTAGAACTGCAAGTAGGACGACGCAACGTGCGGACATGGCCTAAGGCTGCGACCACACTTTGCGCTTCCACCTGCGGTTCCATTGCTTTTTGGTTGCGTTTACAGAAGCACCTTTTTCATGCCAAAATGCATGCGTTTCCATTAAAACCAATGGAAAAAGTTGTTTTCCCCGACCGCACTTTGCGTTTCAAAACGCAAGTAAAAATTTGCATATTTTGTGGCAAAAACCATGCGTTCAAAGAAGCAGCATGTCAATTGTTTTTGTCATTTCTACAGCGTTTTGCTAACATTGAAGTCAATGAGAAATGGCAAAAACCAACAATCAAGCAAATTCCTGCGTTTTACCTGCTTTTGCAGTGCAGAAAACATGCGTTTTGACTTCAAAATAATGATTTCATATGTCCCTTTACACACACACATAGTCCGACAATTAAAATTTAGAATTTTAATAAATTATTACATTTTTTCCATTAAATATCATATTACCGCTATAATTTCATTATATTAATCTATTTTCATTATATTTTGCAAAAATATAGAATTCTTTATTTTTTCCAATTTTTTCATTGAGTTTGACTATTTAAACTTTATTTAGCAGTGTCATGATGTTCAAAACGCATCTATCAAAACGCAGGTGGAAAAGCATGCAAAAAGCGCAGAAAACGTATCAAAAATGCGGTAAATACGCATGCGTTTTCAGCGCTAAATATCTGAAGAAGGCAACTTTGGTCAAATCAATTAAGGCCAAAACGTGCGTTCTGAACTGCAAGTAGGAGAACGCAAAGTGCGGTCGCAGCCTTAATGCGTTTTTGGTGCAGTTTGTGGTGAAATTTTAGTCACTACAAACTGCATGCTTTTCCTTCCCCAGAAAAGTCAATGAGATTTGAGATTTGCTGTGTGCACGTTGCTTTTTTTTTTTGTCTGCAGTTTTGTGGTGACAACAAAACTGCAGCATGTCAATTCTTTTTGCATTTTCCCTGCATTTTTCACCCATTGGTGTTAACAAAATGCATAGAAAAACGCATGGTCAAAAGAAGGGAATTTTGTTACTTACCGTAAATTCCTTTTCTTCTAGCTCCAATTGGGAGACCCAGACGATTGGGTGTATAGCTACTGCCTCTGGAGGCCACACAAAGTATTACACTAAAAAGTGTAAGGCCCCTCCCCTTCTGCACATACACCCCCCGTGGGATCACGGGCTCCTCAGTTTTAGTGCAAAAGCAAGAAGGAGGAAAGCCAATAACTGGTTAAACAAATTCAATCCGAAGGAACATCGGAGAACTGAAACCATTCAACATGAACAACATGTGTACCCGAAAAAAACAAAAATCCCGAAGGAAACAGGGCGGGTGCTGGGTCTCCCAATTGGAGCTAGAAGAAAAGGAATTTACGGTAAGTAACAAAATTCCCTTCTTCTTCGGCGCTACATTGGGAGACCCAGACGATTGGGACGTCCAAAAGCAGTCCCTGGGTGGGTAAATTAATACCTCAAGTTAGGGCCGTAAAACAGCCCTTCCCTACATGGAGGCAACCGCCGCCTGCAGGACTCTTCTACCTAGGCTGGCATCCGCCTAAGCGTAGGTATGCACCTGATAATGCTTGGTGAAAGTGTGCAGACTCGACCAGGTAACTGCCTGGCACACCTGCTGAGCCGTAGCCTGGTGCCGTAATGCCCAGGACGCACCCACGGCTCTGGTAGAATGGGCCTTCAGCCCTGAGGGAACCGGAAGCCCAGCAGAACGGTAGGCTTCAAGAATTGGTTCCTTGATCCATCGAGCCAGGGTGGATTTGGGAGCCTGCGACCCTTTACGCTGACCAGAGTCAGGTACAAAGAGTGCATCCGAGCGGAAATGTAGATTCTGAGTGCTCTCACCAGATCCAACAAATGCAAATCCATTTCATATCGATGAACTGGATGAGGACAAAAGGAAGGTAAGGAGATATCCTGATTGAGATGAAAGGGGGATACCACCTTAGGGAGAAACTCCGGAATCGGGCGCAGCACTACCTTGTCTTGGTGAAACACCAGGAAGGGAGCTTTGGCTGACCGCGCTGCTAGCTCGGACACTCTCTGAAGAGATGTGACCGCTACCAGAAAGGCCACTTTCTGTGAAAGTCGAGAAAGTGAAACATCCCTCAGAGGCTCGAGGGACGGCTTCTGGAGAGCAATTAGTACCCTGTTCAGATCCCATGGGTCTAACGGCCTCTTGTACGGAGGGACAATGTGACAAACCCCCTGCAGGAACGTGCGTACCTGAGGACGTCGTGCTAGGCGCTTCTGAAAGAATACAGACAGCGCTGGGACTTGTCCTTTAAGGGAGCCGAGCGACAAACCTTTTTCCAAACCAGATTGCAGGAAGGAAAGAAAAGTAGGCAATGCAAATGGCCAGGGAGACACTCCCTGAGCAGAGTACTAAGATAAGAATATCTTCCACGTCCTGTGGTAGATCTTGGCAGACGTCGGCTTCCTAGCCCGTCTCATGGTGGCAATGACGTCTTGAGATAATCCTGAAGACGCTAGGATCCAGGACTCAATGGCCACACAGTCAGGTTCAGGGCCGTAGAATTCAGATGGAAAAACGGCCCTTGGGACAGTAAGTCTGGCCGGTCTGGTAGTGCCCACGGTTGGCCGACCGTGAGATGCCACAGATCCGGGTACCACGACCTCCTCGGCCAGTCTGGGGCGACGAGGATGGCGCGGCGGCAATCGGAGCTGATCTTGCGTAGCACTCTGGGCAACAGTGCCAGAGGGGGAAACACATAGGGTAGCTGGAACTGCGACCAATCCTGAACTAAGGCGCCTGCCGCCAGAGCTCTTTGATCGTGAGACCGCGCCATGAAAATCGGAACCTTGTTGTTATGCCGAGACGCCATTAGGTCGACGTCCGGCATCCCCCAGCGGCTACAGATTTCCTGAAACACGTCCGGGTGAAGAGACCATTCCCCTGCGTCCATACCCTGGCGACTGAGGAAGTCTGCTTCCCAGTTTTCTACGCCCGGGATGTGAACTGCGGATATGGTGGATGCTCTGTCTTCCACCCACATCAGAATCCGCCGGACTGCCTGGGAGGCTTGCCGACTGCGTGTTCCGCCTTGGTGGTTGATGTATGCCACCGCTGTGGAGTTGTCCGACTGAATTCGGATCTGTTTGCCTTCCAGCCACTGCTGGAAGGCTTGCAGGGCAAGATACACTGCCCAGATTTCCAGAACATTGATCTGAAGGGTGGACACTTGCTGAGTCCACGTACCCTGAGCCCTGTGGTGGAGAAAGACTGCTCCCCACCCTGACAGACTCGCGTCTGTCGTGACCACCGCCCAGGATGGGGGTAGGAAGGACTTTCCTTTTGACAATGAGGTGGGAAGAAGCCACCACTGAAGAGAGTCCTTGACCGTCTGAGAAAGGGAGACGTTCCTGTCTAGGGACGTCAACTTCCCATCCCATTGGCGGAGAATGTCCCATTGCAGTGGACGCAGATGAAACTGCGCGAAAGGGACTGCCTCCATTGCTGCTACCATCTTCGCTAGGAAGTGCATGAGGCGTCTTAAGGGGTGTGACTGGCCTTGAAGGAGAGACTGCACCCCCGTCTGTAGTGAACGCTGTTTGTCCAGCGGAAGCTTCACTATCGCTGAGAGAGTATGAAACTCCATGCCAAGATATGTCAGCGATTGGGTCGGGGTCAGAATTAACTTTGAAAAGTTGATGATCCACCCGAAACTCTGGAGAGTCTCCAGCGCAACGTTCAGGCTGTGTTGGCATGCCTCTTGAGAGGGTGCCTTGACAAGTAGATCGTCCAAGTAAGGGATCACAGAGTGACCCTGAGAGTGCAGGACTGCTACCATTGCTGCCATGACCTTGGTGAAAACCCGTGGGGCTGTCGCCAGACCGAAGGGCAGGGCTACGAACTGAAGATGCTCGTCTTCTATAACGAATCGTAGCAAACGCTGGTGCTCTGGAGCAATCGGCACGTGGAGATAAGCATCCTGATGTCTATTGATGCTAGGAAATCTCCTTGAGACATTGAGGCAATGACGGAGCGGAGGGATTCCATCCGGAACCGCCTGGTTTTCATGTGCTTGATGAGCAGTTTTAGGTCCAGAACGGAACGGAAAGAGCCGTCCTTTTTTGGCACCACAACCAGATTGGAGTAAAAACCGTGACCTTGTTCCTGCAGAGGAACAGGGATTACCACTCCTTCTGCCTGCAGAAGAGCATCGGCTCGGTCGGGAGGTGGGGAAGTTCTGAAGAATCGAGCCGGAGGACGAGAACAGAACTCTATCCTGTACACGTGAGACAAAATGTCTCTCACCCACCGTTTTTTGACCTGTGGCAGCTAAATGTCGCCAAAGCGGGAGAGTCTGCCACCGACCGAAGATGCGGAGAGAGAGGGCTGAAAGTCATGAGGAAACCGCCTTGGTAGCGGTACCTCCGGCTGCCTTCTTTGGGCGTGATTGAGCCCGCCAGGAATCTGAGCCCCTCTGAGCCTTTTGAGTCCTTTTGGACGAGGAAAACTGGGACCTGCCCGAGCCTGGAAAGTACCGAAACCTCGACTGTCCTTTCCTCTGTTGGGTTTTGTTTGATCTGGGCTGGTGTAAGGAAGAATCCTTATCCTTGGACTGTTTAAAGATTTCATCCAATCGCTCACCAAACAGTCTGTCACCAGATAATGGCAAACTGGTTAAGCACTTTTTGGAAGCAGAATCTGCCTTCCATTCCCTTAACCACAAGGCTCTGCGTAAAAACCACGGAGTTGGCGGACGCCACTGACGTACGGCTCGTAGAGTCCAGGACAGCATTAATAGCGTAAGTCGCAATGCAAACATATGCGAGGTTAAGGACGCCACCTGCGGCACAGATGTACGTGTGACAGTGTCCACCTGCGCAAGACCAGCTAAAATAGCTTGGAGTGCCCATACGGCTGCGAATGCCGGAGCAAACGACACGCCGATAGCTTCATAGACAGATTTCAACCAGAGGTCCATCTGTCTGTCAATGGCATCTTTAAGTGAAGTCCCATCTTCCACTGCAACTATGGATCTAGCCGCAAGCCTGGAGATTGGGGGATCCACCTTTGGACACTGGGTCCAGCGCTTGACCACGTCAGGGGGAAAGGGATAACGTGTATCCTTAAGACGTGTGGAGAAACGCTTGTCTGGATAAGCGTGGTGTTTCTGGACTGCTTCTCTGAAGTCAGAGTGGCCCAAAAAAGTACTGAATTTACGCTTGGGATACCTGAAATGGAATTTCTCCTGCCGCGAAGCTGACTCCTCCACTGGAGGGGCTGAGGGAGAAATATCCACCAGTCTATTGATGGACGCTATGAGATCATTCACCATGGCGTCACTATTAGGAGCATCCAGATTGAAAACGGTCTCAGGATCAGAATCCTGATCAGCTACCTCTGCCTCATCATACAGAGAATCCTCTCGCTGAGACCCTGACCAGTGTGTGAAGTCGAGGGTCTCTCCCAGCGAGCTCGCTTAGGCTGCTGGGACTGTCGTCCGTGCAGAGCCTTCAGCCTGGGATGTATGGGACCCCCTTGGAGCACGTATTAGTTCCAACTGAGGGAGACCGGGGGGCATTGATTCAACAGTGCCCATTGTCTGAGTCACCGGCCTGGACTGCAAAGTTTCTAGAATCTTGGTCATAGTCCCAGACATTTTATCAGCAAAAAACTGCAAACTCTGTCCTCTGGACAGTTTCACAGGTGGCTCTCTCTGGGCCACCACTAGCAGAGACTCTACCCAATGGGGGTTAGTGGAACCTGCCGGTAAAACAGCCTCACATGCGGTACAGACAGCATAGAAAGCCTGTGCCTTGGCACCCTTGCTTTTCTGCGGACGACATACTGTTGTCTCCTCAGAGCAATCTAGGGGTATATAGCCAAGAAGCGACCGTACAGTGCAAATATAGGTACAAGCATAAAGTACACAAAACACTGTGGCACTAGTGGGGTCAGCACCAAGGTGCTGCTTACCGCCCGCTTAAGCGGGTGTGTGGTCGCCAGAATCCCTTGACCGGGTCTCCCAGAGCCTGTGTCCGTTCTCCAGCTTAGACTGCATGCAGGAATGGCTGCCGGCGTCCTGTGAAGAGGGGCGGGCCGTGGGCGTGCCCCAGACAAAGAGCGGGAAACTGGCGTCCCACTGTGCCCAGTGAGGGGGCTGGAGTATGTAAATAAGACTCCAGCCCTCGGTGCTGACCATTGTACAGCGTCTCGCCCCTTCCCTGACTGGCAGGCCCGGGGGCGGGAAGGAAACGAAACTAGGCCGCAAAAGCCGGGGACTCGATTTATAAGCGCTGCCGTCGTAAAAGCACGGTCAGCGCGGAAGTCCCCGGCGCACCACAAGTCTCATCCGCGCCGCAGCTTCTAGCAGCGGCCGGCGCGGCCGTTTCCCACACATTAACTCACTCAGCTAAGCTGCAGTGAGTATAGCCCCAGCGCGCAGCGCTGTTGTCCCCGGCGCACTAACACACCCAGCATGCTGGTGTGTGTGTGCGTGGTCTGTACGGGGACACAGAGTACCTTAACGTTGCAGGGCCTTGTCCCTGACGATACTCAGCTCCATTCCAGCAGGATCTCCGGGTCTGTGGATGGAGCCCGGCCTCAGAGCCTGGAGGCCGGTAAGATCCCACTTCACCCAGAGCCCTCAGAGGGATGGGGAAGGATGCAGCATGTGGGCTCCAGCCTCCGTACCCGCAATGGGTACCTCAACCTTAACAAACACCGCCGACAAAAGTGGGGTGAGAAGGGAGCATGCTGGGGGCCCAAGTATGGGCCCTCTTTTCTTCCATCCGACATAGTCAGCAGCTGCTGCTGACTAAACAGTGGAGCTATGCGTGGATGTCTGACCTCCTTCGCACAAAGCATAAAACTGGGGAGCCCGTGATCCCACGGGGGGTGTATATGCAGAAGGGGAGGGGCCTTACACTTTTTAGTGTAATACTTTGTGTGGCCTCCGGAGGCAGTAGCTATACACCCAATCGTCTGGGTCTCCCAATGGAGCGCCGAAGAAACACATTTTTTGATGCATTGTTTTGGCCACAGGGGGCATTTTTGTGGCTATGACAAAACTGCAGCATGCGGACATGCGCTAAGTTGGTACTGCTCGCTGTATCATACGCAGACTGTATGACTTGCTGTGATTAGATAAGCAGAGGATAACACACTCTGGGATTACACACAAGGCTCAATGGAGTGTATCACACAGGATGGGATTAGAAATACGCAGTATCTAATGTATATAAACAAAAAAGGATAAGAAGCCAACTCACTAATCCAGTGTAATGAATAAAATATATTTTATGATTAGAAATGGAAAAAATAAACTTCTCTGAATGTCATGGCGGAGTACGGCTCTGTTCACATTGCAGATTCTGACGCTCCGCCCGATGGTTTCTCTGGTGTCTGGGATCAACACATGCAGACTTGGGCATCGATCTGCTGTGTGCTGATTCATAGGCAGGCTAGCAAGAGTTAATCTCTGCTGATCTGCTTGCTCCTTTAACCCTTTAGTGACGGAGCTAATTTTCACCTTAATGACCAGACCAAATTTTGCAATTCTGACCAGTGTCACTTCATGAGGTTATAACTCTGGAACGCTTCAACGGATCCCGGTGATTCTGAGATTGTTTTTTCGTCACATATTGGACTTCATGTTAGTACCAAATTTAGGACAATATTTTTTGTGTTTATTTATGAAAAAAATTGAATATTGGCAAAAATTTTGAAAATTTAGCAATTTTCAACTTTTGAATTTTTATACCGTTAAACCAGAGATTTCTGTGACACAAAATAGTTAATAAATAACATTTCCCACATGTCTACTTTACATCAGCACAATTTTGGAAACAAAATTTTTTTTTGTTAGGAAGTTAGAAGAGTTCAAAGTTTATCAGCAATTTCTCATTTTTACATCAAAATTTACAAAACCAGTTTTTTAGGGACCACATCACATTTGAAGTGACTTCAATAGGCCTAGATGACAGAAAATACCCAAAAGTGACACCATTCTAAAAACTGCACCCCCCAAAGTACTCAAAACCACATTCAAGAAGTTTATTAACCCTTCAGGTGCTTCACATGAACAAAAGCAATGTGGAATGAAAAAAAGCAAAAATTAAATTTTACCTAAAAATGTTGCTCTAACCCAAATGTATTCACTTTTAGAAGAAATAACACAACAAAATGGACCCCAAAACTTGTTCCCCACTTTCTTATGAGCGCGCCGATACCCCACATGTGGTCAGAAACCTCTGTTTGGACAAATGGGAGGGCTCGGAACAGAAGGAGCAATATTTGAA
>NW_027443256.1:0-52394 GCF_048569485.1 Anomaloglossus baeobatrachus | reverse complement strand
TGGAGACGATTATCTCGGGATTGCAAGATAACCAAACAAAACTTTTAGTGGATTTCTACTTATTTTATTAAATATCATCTCCACCAAACAGGACAAGCTTGCATCTGTTATAGTTTTGGAGAAAAATGTGTTCATTTCATGTATGCGCGAAATGCCTTAAAAATGGCTTTAAAATGGATTTGGAGCATGGAGACGATTATCTCGGGATTGCAAGATAACCAAACAAAACTTTTAGTGGATTTCTACTTATTTTATTAAATATCATCTCCACCAAACAGGACAAGCTTGCATCTGTTATAGTTTTGGAGAAAAATGTGTTCATTTCATGTATGCGCGAAATGCCTTAAAAATGGCTTTAAAATGGATTTGGAGCATGGAGACGATTATCTCGGGATTGCAAGATAACCAAACAAAACTTTTAGTGGATTTCTACTTATTTTATTAAATATCATCTCCACCAAACAGGACAAGCTTGCATCTGTTATAGTTTTGGAGAAAAATGTGTTCATTTCATGTATGCGCGAAATGCCTTAAAAATGGCTTTAAAATGGATTTGGAGCATGGAGACGATTATCTCGGGATTGCAAGATAACCAAACAAAACTTTTAGTGGATTTCTACTTATTTTATTAAATATCATCTCCACCAAACAGGACAAGCTTGCATCTGTTATAGTTTTGGAGAAAAATGTGTTCATTTCATGTATGCGCGAAATGCCTTAAAAATGGCTTTAAAATGGATTTGGAGCATGGAGACGATTATCTCGGGATTGCAAGATAACCAAACAAAACTTTTAGTGGATTTCTACTTATTTTATTAAATATCATCTCCACCAAACAGGACAAGCTTGCATCTGTTATAGTTTTGGAGAAAAATGTGTTCATTTCATGTATGCGCGAAATGCCTTAAAAATGGCTTTAAAATGGATTTGGAGCATGGAGACGATTATCTCGGGATTGCAAGATAACCAAACAAAACTTTTAGTGGATTTCTACTTATTTTATTAAATATCATCTCCACCAAACAGGACAAGCTTGCATCTGTTATAGTTTTGGAGAAAAATGTGTTCATTTCATGTATGCGCGAAATGCCTTAAAAATGGCTTTAAAATGGATTTGGAGCATGGAGACGATTATCTCGGGATTGCAAGATAACCAAACAAAACTTTTAGTGGATTTCTACTTATTTTATTAAATATCATCTCCACCAAACAGGACAAGCTTGCATCTGTTATAGTTTTGGAGAAAAATGTGTTCATTTCATGTATGCGCGAAATGCCTTAAAAATGGCTTTAAAATGGATTTGGAGCATGGAGACGATTATCTCGGGATTGCAAGATAACCAAACAAAACTTTTAGTGGATTTCTACTTATTTTATTAAATATCATCTCCACCAAACAGGACAAGCTTGCATCTGTTATAGTTTTGGAGAAAAATGTGTTCATTTCATGTATGCGCGAAATGCCTTAAAAATGGCTTTAAAATGGATTTGGAGCATGGAGACGATTATCTCGGGATTGCAAGATAACCAAACAAAACTTTTAGTGGATTTCTACTTATTTTATTAAATATCATCTCCACCAAACAGGACAAGCTTGCATCTGTTATAGTTTTGGAGAAAAATGTGTTCATTTCATGTATGCGCGAAATGCCTTAAAAATGGCTTTAAAATGGATTTGGAGCATGGAGACGATTATCTCGGGATTGCAAGATAACCAAACAAAACTTTTAGTGGATTTCTACTTATTTTATTAAATATCATCTCCACCAAACAGGACAAGCTTGCATCTGTTATAGTTTTGGAGAAAAATGTGTTCATTTCATGTATGCGCGAAATGCCTTAAAAATGGCTTTAAAATGGATTTGGAGCATGGAGACGATTATCTCGGGATTGCAAGATAACCAAACAAAACTTTTAGTGGATTTCTACTTATTTTATTAAATATCATCTCCACCAAACAGGACAAGCTTGCATCTGTTATAGTTTTGGAGAAAAATGTGTTCATTTCATGTATGCGCGAAATGCCTTAAAAATGGCTTTAAAATGGATTTGGAGCATGGAGACGATTATCTCGGGATTGCAAGATAACCAAACAAAACTTTTAGTGGATTTCTACTTATTTTATTAAATATCATCTCCACCAAACAGGACAAGCTTGCATCTGTTATAGTTTTGGAGAAAAATGTGTTCATTTCATGTATGCGCGAAATGCCTTAAAAATGGCTTTAAAATGGATTTGGAGCATGGAGACGATTATCTCGGGATTGCAAGATAACCAAACAAAACTTTTAGTGGATTTCTACTTATTTTATTAAATATCATCTCCACCAAACAGGACAAGCTTGCATCTGTTATAGTTTTGGAGAAAAATGTGTTCATTTCATGTATGCGCGAAATGCCTTAAAAATGGCTTTAAAATGGATTTGGAGCATGGAGACGATTATCTCGGGATTGCAAGATAACCAAACAAAACTTTTAGTGGATTTCTACTTATTTTATTAAATATCATCTCCACCAAACAGGACAAGCTTGCATCTGTTATAGTTTTGGAGAAAAATGTGTTCATTTCATGTATGCGCGAAATGCCTTAAAAATGGCTTTAAAATGGATTTGGAGCATGGAGACGATTATCTCGGGATTGCAAGATAACCAAACAAAACTTTTAGTGGATTTCTACTTATTTTATTAAATATCATCTCCACCAAACAGGACAAGCTTGCATCTGTTATAGTTTTGGAGAAAAATGTGTTCATTTCATGTATGCGCGAAATGCCTTAAAAATGGCTTTAAAATGGATTTGGAGCATGGAGACGATTATCTCGGGATTGCAAGATAACCAAACAAAACTTTTAGTGGATTTCTACTTATTTTATTAAATATCATCTCCACCAAACAGGACAAGCTTGCATCTGTTATAGTTTTGGAGAAAAATGTGTTCATTTCATGTATGCGCGAAATGCCTTAAAAATGGCTTTAAAATGGATTTGGAGCATGGAGACGATTATCTCGGGATTGCAAGATAACCAAACAAAACTTTTAGTGGATTTCTACTTATTTTATTAAATATCATCTCCACCAAACAGGACAAGCTTGCATCTGTTATAGTTTTGGAGAAAAATGTGTTCATTTCATGTATGCGCGAAATGCCTTAAAAATGGCTTTAAAATGGATTTGGAGCATGGAGACGATTATCTCGGGATTGCAAGATAACCAAACAAAACTTTTAGTGGATTTCTACTTATTTTATTAAATATCATCTCCACCAAACAGGACAAGCTTGCATCTGTTATAGTTTTGGAGAAAAATGTGTTCATTTCATGTATGCGCGAAATGCCTTAAAAATGGCTTTAAAATGGATTTGGAGCATGGAGACGATTATCTCGGGATTGCAAGATAACCAAACAAAACTTTTAGTGGATTTCTACTTATTTTATTAAATATCATCTCCACCAAACAGGACAAGCTTGCATCTGTTATAGTTTTGGAGAAAAATGTGTTCATTTCATGTATGCGCGAAATGCCTTAAAAATGGCTTTAAAATGGATTTGGAGCATGGAGACGATTATCTCGGGATTGCAAGATAACCAAACAAAACTTTTAGTGGATTTCTACTTATTTTATTAAATATCATCTCCACCAAACAGGACAAGCTTGCATCTGTTATAGTTTTGGAGAAAAATGTGTTCATTTCATGTATGCGCGAAATGCCTTAAAAATGGCTTTAAAATGGATTTGGAGCATGGAGACGATTATCTCGGGATTGCAAGATAACCAAACAAAACTTTTAGTGGATTTCTACTTATTTTATTAAATATCATCTCCACCAAACAGGACAAGCTTGCATCTGTTATAGTTTTGGAGAAAAATGTGTTCATTTCATGTATGCGCGAAATGCCTTAAAAATGGCTTTAAAATGGATTTGGAGCATGGAGACGATTATCTCGGGATTGCAAGATAACCAAACAAAACTTTTAGTGGATTTCTACTTATTTTATTAAATATCATCTCCACCAAACAGGACAAGCTTGCATCTGTTATAGTTTTGGAGAAAAATGTGTTCATTTCATGTATGCGCGAAATGCCTTAAAAATGGCTTTAAAATGGATTTGGAGCATGGAGACGATTATCTCGGGATTGCAAGATAACCAAACAAAACTTTTAGTGGATTTCTACTTATTTTATTAAATATCATCTCCACCAAACAGGACAAGCTTGCATCTGTTATAGTTTTGGAGAAAAATGTGTTCATTTCATGTATGCGCGAAATGCCTTAAAAATGGCTTTAAAATGGATTTGGAGCATGGAGACGATTATCTCGGGATTGCAAGATAACCAAACAAAACTTTTAGTGGATTTCTACTTATTTTATTAAATATCATCTCCACCAAACAGGACAAGCTTGCATCTGTTATAGTTTTGGAGAAAAATGTGTTCATTTCATGTATGCGCGAAATGCCTTAAAAATGGCTTTAAAATGGATTTGGAGCATGGAGACGATTATCTCGGGATTGCAAGATAACCAAACAAAACTTTTAGTGGATTTCTACTTATTTTATTAAATATCATCTCCACCAAACAGGACAAGCTTGCATCTGTTATAGTTTTGGAGAAAAATGTGTTCATTTCATGTATGCGCGAAATGCCTTAAAAATGGCTTTAAAATGGATTTGGAGCATGGAGACGATTATCTCGGGATTGCAAGATAACCAAACAAAACTTTTAGTGGATTTCTACTTATTTTATTAAATATCATCTCCACCAAACAGGACAAGCTTGCATCTGTTATAGTTTTGGAGAAAAATGTGTTCATTTCATGTATGCGCGAAATGCCTTAAAAATGGCTTTAAAATGGATTTGGAGCATGGAGACGATTATCTCGGGATTGCAAGATAACCAAACAAAACTTTTAGTGGATTTCTACTTATTTTATTAAATATCATCTCCACCAAACAGGACAAGCTTGCATCTGTTATAGTTTTGGAGAAAAATGTGTTCATTTCATGTATGCGCGAAATGCCTTAAAAATGGCTTTAAAATGGATTTGGAGCATGGAGACGATTATCTCGGGATTGCAAGATAACCAAACAAAACTTTTAGTGGATTTCTACTTATTTTATTAAATATCATCTCCACCAAACAGGACAAGCTTGCATCTGTTATAGTTTTGGAGAAAAATGTGTTCATTTCATGTATGCGCGAAATGCCTTAAAAATGGCTTTAAAATGGATTTGGAGCATGGAGACGATTATCTCGGGATTGCAAGATAACCAAACAAAACTTTTAGTGGATTTCTACTTATTTTATTAAATATCATCTCCACCAAACAGGACAAGCTTGCATCTGTTATAGTTTTGGAGAAAAATGTGTTCATTTCATGTATGCGCGAAATGCCTTAAAAATGGCTTTAAAATGGATTTGGAGCATGGAGACGATTATCTCGGGATTGCAAGATAACCAAACAAAACTTTTAGTGGATTTCTACTTATTTTATTAAATATCATCTCCACCAAACAGGACAAGCTTGCATCTGTTATAGTTTTGGAGAAAAATGTGTTCATTTCATGTATGCGCGAAATGCCTTAAAAATGGCTTTAAAATGGATTTGGAGCATGGAGACGATTATCTCGGGATTGCAAGATAACCAAACAAAACTTTTAGTGGATTTCTACTTATTTTATTAAATATCATCTCCACCAAACAGGACAAGCTTGCATCTGTTATAGTTTTGGAGAAAAATGTGTTCATTTCATGTATGCGCGAAATGCCTTAAAAATGGCTTTAAAATGGATTTGGAGCATGGAGACGATTATCTCGGGATTGCAAGATAACCAAACAAAACTTTTAGTGGATTTCTACTTATTTTATTAAATATCATCTCCACCAAACAGGACAAGCTTGCATCTGTTATAGTTTTGGAGAAAAATGTGTTCATTTCATGTATGCGCGAAATGCCTTAAAAATGGCTTTAAAATGGATTTGGAGCATGGAGACGATTATCTCGGGATTGCAAGATAACCAAACAAAACTTTTAGTGGATTTCTACTTATTTTATTAAATATCATCTCCACCAAACAGGACAAGCTTGCATCTGTTATAGTTTTGGAGAAAAATGTGTTCATTTCATGTATGCGCGAAATGCCTTAAAAATGGCTTTAAAATGGATTTGGAGCATGGAGACGATTATCTCGGGATTGCAAGATAACCAAACAAAACTTTTAGTGGATTTCTACTTATTTTATTAAATATCATCTCCACCAAACAGGACAAGCTTGCATCTGTTATAGTTTTGGAGAAAAATGTGTTCATTTCATGTATGCGCGAAATGCCTTAAAAATGGCTTTAAAATGGATTTGGAGCATGGAGACGATTATCTCGGGATTGCAAGATAACCAAACAAAACTTTTAGTGGATTTCTACTTATTTTATTAAATATCATCTCCACCAAACAGGACAAGCTTGCATCTGTTATGGGAGCCGGCCTGGAGCAGGGCTGCCGACGGGCGCCGGGAGCGGGGACCGGGCCGCCTGGGGACCGCAGGTGGTGGAGGCTGGAGACCGTGGAGCGGGGGATGTCTGCCAGAGGAGCCGGGGAGCGAAGCAGGGAAGCCGGGGAGCGTGGCAGGTGAGCCGGGGGGCAGAGCAGGGGACCCGGAGAGCGTGACAATAGGTTTCCAAAAGGTTAGAATTCTGAAAAGATTCCCTCCATACTTTTCTGAAGATGGTGCTCTAGTGTATTCAAGCGATGTTCCTGTGCTGATGGAAAATGTAACATTAAGTACAATGTGAGCGAGTGGAGACACGTCATTGTTTCATCCAAAAAGTCTGAAAGCTGTGCTACTGCTCAATGGCAGTAAGTATTCTTCAGTGTGTGTAGGGCATGTGTCGCGGGCAGAGGGGCCACGCACGCTACGCTCGGGTTCGGGGACTTCTGCTGCTGCTGCTGCTCGGTGGCTCGAGCGGAGGGCCAGATCCGGGGACTCGAGCAGCGCTCCTCGCCCACGAGTGAAAAGGGGGTGGTTTGTTTGGGGAGATAGTTAGTGACGTCACCCACAGGTCGTGGTGATAATGGGCACCACCACTGCTGGTGACGGGGATCCCGGGAGCGATGGCAGGGAGCAGCTAGGATGTTGGTTCCCCCTCCGTGGGTAGGGGTTGGTGATCCCGGGGCCCGGTGGCGGTACGGGGAGGCTGGATGGCTGGGGTGTACGTACCGAGGGAGCCCGTTTGCCCGCAGGCGCTGGCCCTTGGATCTCTAGCCTATGGCGGTGGCTTTTTATCCTCACGGTGTGGACGGTTGCCTTCTGTCGGGTCTTGGGTGTTAGGGAACCCCTGGGATTCCGGTCACTCTCGGATTTGACCATTGTCGGCGGCTCCTAGCCTGGTCAGGGTCCAATGGCCCTGCCTTTGTGCTTGGTACAGATCCGCTCACCGGTTCAGTTCCCCTCGGGTCACCGCCCGTCCCCGGTCCTACGGTTCAGCTGACTTGTACCACCTCCTGCAGACGGCCACCACCGTCTGCCGACCTTGCTGACAGTGCCTGGGCTCCTACCCAGACACTAACAGTTTCTGTCCTCTCACTTTCCACTACAAAACTAAACTAACTGCTTTTTCCCGCCTCCGGGCCTGTGAACTCCTCGGTGGGTGGGGCCAACCGCCTGGCTCCGCCCCACCTGGTGTGGACATCAGAGCCTGGAGGAGGCAACAAGGATTTTGTGTGACTGATGTAGACTATCCAGGGGAGGGGGTGTGTGTGATTTTGTGTTTGTGACTACCTGGCTAGTCCAGGGCGTCACACATGCTATGCACTTGGAAGAAAGCTGTGAGAATTTAGACTTTATTCTCAAGAAACTTAACTACAAGGAGCAGGGATGGTCAATATGTGGTGGTCTAAAAATGTTCTCATTGCTTCTTGGGCAGCAAGGAGGATATATTAAATACCCATGCTGTTCTGCCTCATGGCAGCCTGCTAATAGTCATTCATTGAAATTTCTGTTACAATCCCTAGAGGTCATTGTTATTCTTTTGAATTGCTGAGTTTCCCTTTAAGCTAAAGGTATTCTGGGTAAGGAATGCCTCCCTGAGCTGAGAAGAAGCCTGCAGCCATTTTTTCTTTGGATTTGTCAGGAAAGGACATGCCGACTTACCTCTCTGTACATTCACCCCTGCCTAGTGTAATCCGGTGAGCAAAGCAAATTACATGTGTTAGTGATAGAATCCTAGATGGAAGAGTGTAGTAAATGCATTGTACATTGTACTTCTACACCTTTAGTGTCATCCCTGTCTTGTTTGTCTAGATAAGATTTCTATGTATTGCAGATGCAGTGACCTTTCACCTACATTCTCGTAAGAACTGCATCTCATGTACTGTTATGCTATGTTAACTCTGTATTAACACTGTACTGACTGTAATCATTTTCTTGTTATAGTTTTTACCCGTATAAAACAGTATCTTGGATATACCGTATTCTGTCTTCAACTGCATCTTGGATATTCCTATATTCACTGTATATTCCATGTATACTGCAATCAAGTTCACGTTACCAGCTAATAAATCAAGGCTATTGAACTTCACAGTCTGTTTATTTGAAATGTGAACTAGGGTTTAGCTGTATGCTAGAGATTCACAGCATTACGTAAAAGAAGGCAGAACACATGCTCTAATGTCCTGATTTAAAAAAAAAAAAAAATATTTTTTTTTAACCATCAAATATTGATTTTGTACAATCCATGTGTGAAGTTACATACAAGTGACATGAACAAGAAAAATACTTATTGTAACCAAAAATATTCACAATTTTATATATAAAATACATTTATTTATTGTACAGTCATTCTGCAACTTTATTAGAAATTTATTCTTGCACTTTTTCCTTTTCTCTAGATCCCCCTTTTCTCTTATAGAAGGCCTGTGGATCTTCTCTGTGAAGCATCCGGCAATCATGTTCACGTTTCATTTACTTTGGTATCGTCGTTCCATCTCCTTGATATTCCGATGAAAACCTTCTTGTTCTTCCCACCAGCACCAAGGTTTTCAGACAAGTAGTCCAAATAGGAATGTAAAAAATGTAACTTCAAATTCATTAGACAACCCAAGGCTTTGAAACGTTTCAGCATGTTCTCCACGATGGACTTAAATTTTGATTCTTTGTTGTTACCTAGAAACGTACAAGACAGACACAGGAAAGGACATGATAACAGGTGTAGGGACCAACAAGGTGAGACAAGGGGTATCAGGATAGGGTCAAGTAGGTATGAATGTAGTAATGGGGCAGGCATAGAGAATTGTATGTGAATGTGAATTACAATAAATCACTAAGGAAAGGAATATGTGAGTGTGTGCCTAATGTAAACTAATATTGTACTGGCAAAATTATAGATGGAAAGGGAGAAGGGGAGGGGGGAGAGAGGAGGCTGTAATTGACTACAAGGGTATGAGTTATGAGTGATCATAGGGATAGTGTTACATAAGTGGAAATACCTATGGAGGACCGGATGTGTAAGCGCATACCTTATACAAACCTATAGAGTGCTGATGGGTGAGAGTGTGATGTTAGATATAAGACATCCTATAGTGAATAGTGAGCCGTAATCAAGTGCAACAGGGATATTTCACGTGACTATGGGAACCTGGAAGGTAAAGAAAGGGGAGAAAAAACTGTTAGACAAGGTAATCAGACATAATGTAACCAGTTGATCAGACATGATCACCTGGTTTGAGACCCCCTGCCTTACACTATATAGATATCATGTTCATTCCCCATCTATCTTGCTCAGGAGAGCATCTCCCTCCCCCGGCACCAAGAGCAGCTCATACTGAATTGTTACATTGACTAGTAACACTGCACACAGAAATGCACCTTAATATTCCACTGTTAACCCTTTCCTCCCAGCAGAACACACAACTCCTCACCTTGATATCATGGTGATTTATGGTCAGAATGACTTCAATGCGATCAGTGATTTCTATTCTAGCTCTGCTCACATAGATTTTATATCCACACTCAACTATAGGCCGTTCTTCATATTTTGGGGGCTTTTAGTCAGATATACTAGTTTGTGCCTGTATAGTATTGGTGTAGATGGGAGTGTAGGGCATGGGTTACATGGCACTGTGGTGGAATACTGATGGGAGGTATTGGTGCTGTGTTTGATGCTTCTACTGGGTATTTTCCTACAAATACTGGAACAGCTCACTGCTTAGAATGATCCTTCCCAGCTCTATAATATATTATATATACCCCACAATGCAGGCTCACACACACATTTGTCTCAAGTGTGTTGTAGGGACACAGATACAGTCTTGGTCATGTGACTAAAGGCTACTTTACACACTGCGATATCGGTCCCGATATCGCTAGTGTGGGTACCCGCCCCCATCTGTTGCGCGACACGGGCAAATCGCTGCCCATGCCGCACAACACCGACCAGACCCGTCACACATACTTACCTGCCCGGCGACGTCGCTGTGTCCGGCGAACCGCCTCCTTTCTAAGGGGGCGGTCCGTGCGGCGTCACAGCGACGTCACTGAGCGACCGCCCAATAGCAGCGGAGGGGCGGAGATGAGTGGCCGGAACATCCCGCCCACCTCCTTCCTTCCTCATAGCGGCTGGGAGGCAGGTAAGGAGAGGTTCCTCGTTTCTGCGGTGTCACACGGAGCGATGTGTGCTACCGCAGGAGCGACGAACTACATCGTTACTGCTGCAGTAACGATAATCGAGAATGGAGACCCATGTCACCGATGAGCGATTTTGCACGTTTTTGCAACGATGCAAAATCGCTCATCGGTATCACACGCAGCAACATCGCTAATGCGGCCGGATGTGCGTCACAAATTCCGTGACCCCAACGACTCCGCATTAGCGATGTCGCAGCGTGTAAAGCCCCCTTTAGTGGGAGTGGTGTACAGGGTCTTAGCAGTAAAGAGTATTCCATATTTCTGCCAGATACCCACAGAGATATTGAAATCTGAAAAAAGAGACTTCTGCTCATTGAAGGTAAGAACTGCTCACATAGCGTTCAACTCCACAGCAAACGAGTGCTCTAGCACTGGCATCTCAGCAGGGATATTCCCCTACTACACATGTGTGTCTAGGTCACTGTGACAGTTTACAGGACATAACTCAGGGCACCTAGACAGAAGGCAGAGGGACTACTTTCTATTTCTGGTGTAGAGCTTAGTACAATATATATATATTTATACTATTACATGGGACACATGTACCTTGTATTACCATTATTCGCTGTATATGAACCCCTTTTCTCCGGGCATTATTTGTCTATAGCATTTTTCACGAACCTGAGGCAACTGAGAACCCTTCAGTGAAGGAATTCCACTAACCCTCACAATACCTACCAGGGGCCTCCCTGCAGTAACTCAGGTAGTTGTACCCATTCTCTTTCCGCATTCTATGTGTTCTTCTTCTTTCTTCTTTTTTTTCTTTTTTCTTCTTTTTATTTCTATCATGTAGTTCAGGGGTTTATAGATATATGTCCTGCATCTCATATTTCCTTTAGTGGTGCTTCTTACCCATTCTCATATCATTTACCCTAGTATTTCATGATCCTGAGGCGACTGAGAACCCTTTAATAAAGGAATCCTTTTTCACCTGAATTGTCAAGTGATACTTACCAGTGACTATCACGTAATGTTACAGGTAGTTCCATTTTCTTCCTCTTCTTTCTCTCCTTTCTTCTTTGTCACACGGTCCATTGTGTTATAGCCCACGTGTCATGATAACACTTGTACCATCTTTTCATTTAGATTCCACCTACAATTATTTACCGATTCCAGTTCTGGAATAGGCTTTCATCACCTACTCACTAGAATTCTCAAGTTCATAAGGTACTGAGACATATACATGTTCACACCATTATAAAGAACAAAGTATAAACATTGAGGTTTTTCTCACACCCATGTTCCTGTGTTCTTTGATATGATATGTGTTCATTTCCTTCACTATATAGGATTGCAAGTTTTCCATTTGTACCTTAATGGCAATGACGCTATACAATTGAACACATATCATCCTGTTATCCATATAGGTGTGTATTTACCTGCTTGACTATTTTTGGTTGTTTGATCCAGAATGTTTCTCCAGATAGGTCATGTGGAAATTTTCTTTCCTCAGTACAAATGTTTTCACTATGGCTTTGGAAAAATTTTTTGTATGTGCATCATGGTCATTTGACCCATTGTACTCTCAAGTAGCAATATATTGTACTGTTATGTTGTACTATGTACTAATTACGTGTTTATATGGTTTTGTAACCCTTTATGATCTTAGATAACTTTATCCTTGATAAAGACCTAAAAACAAGCTCGAAACGTTGGATGAATTATCCTTTTGCACAAATAAAGAATTTTCAGCATTCTAAGAGTTCTTTTCTTACGTTATTGATCACTATAGTGTGCCAGAGCTATTTCTATTGAATTAACTCTTATTTTTTCTGAGCACCTGCTATATACACAGTGAGCCAGACATATTCAATTTTCATTCAGAAGGCAGAGGGAAGCCTTAGCAGCTGAGCCTATATCTTGGCTTGTGAGCATTAGAACAGGCCGGCGATTACAGGGTAACATGAAAAATGTCCAGCTTGCATTATGACTAGAACATGACAATATCCTTTTAAGTACTAACCTATGATGCGTTCCTAAGCAGTTGATGTTATATGTTCTACATTTCATTTTCTGCATACTTTACAAGTAGTAGAATTTGCTTTGATATAGGCAACTGGATTTTCACAATGAAAAGGCAAAGGATAACGCCCGAAAAAGACGCCATACATTATGTCAGTGCCATCACTGACAAACCTGGATTGACCATGAAATACATCAATCCCCTTAAAGGTGAGTTAAAACAAGTTTTAACTAAATTGCCTTAATATTGTCATGCATTAGAATGACTGTCTTAGGTAATGATAAATATTTTCTACAGGAAGAGGAGTGTTTGCTGAAACTGAAATCGAAAAAGGGAGTTTTGTTGCAGAATATCGAGGTGAGCTCACGTATGCACTTACGATGGTAGACAACTACTCGAGATTTATGGTTGTGGTACAAGTCAAAGATCTAATGGCCCATACTGCAGCGAAGGTCTTCCAAGCACACTTATGCAGACCTCATGGCTACTCAGAGAGAGTCCTCACAGATCAAGGCACTGCCTTTGAAGCGGAAATCTTCAAGGACTTCTGCAGCTTTTACCGATGCAGGAAGATGCGTACTACACCCTACCATGCTCAAACCAATGGTTATCAACCTGCTCAGGACTTTACCCCATATTCCAGATGTGGCCTTACAAGTGATTTATAGAGGGGTAACAATACGTTGGGATCATCGGATCTAATCTCCCTTTTTATACACCCTAAAATCTTGTTTGCGTTAGAATAAACAATAACATCATAAAGGTATAGCAGTACCGTTTCAAAGTTTCGGTGTCCCAAGCAGCATTCCATCAGCCTCTGGAAGGTTCCTGGCAAATTGCACAGCTCGAAGGGCATGCTTTTGAACTCGCAGAGACCCATCGGGGTGGCAAAGGCGGTCTTCTTCCGGTCTGCCTCAGCAACGGACACTTGCCAATAGTGACTAGTGAGATCAAGGGTAGAAAAATAATTTGCAGTTGTCAATGCAGCTAGCTATTCCTCAATACAGGGGAGTGGTGCTGTCCTTCTTCTTTAACAGGACCAACGGAGCTGCCCAGAGGCTACAACTGTCACGGATAACCCCAGCCTCCTTCATGTTGCTCAACATGTCCTTGGTACACTGGTAATGTGCAGGTAGATTTGGCTTATATCTCTCTTTGATGGGTGGGTGTGCACTTGTGGGGATGTAGTGTTTGACCCCTTTTATTTTTCACTTGTCACTACACTTCTAAGACTCAATACAGGGTCTGGAGCTCAATGCTCCCTTTTTGTTTTTTTTTTCTTCTTTTTTTCTTTTTTTCATTTTGTCCTTCTTCTTCTTTTTCTGATTTTTGTCTCAAAAAGCTGATGAAATTTGAAACACTATACCCCAGTGATTTTATAAATGTTTCTCAATATATCACTTGAGAACTTTTATGGCCGGTATTGTAACAGTTGACCATCCCGGCAGTATTTGAAATACAGCAGTCAGTCCTCTGACGTAGCTCCATATGTGTATATATAGAGGTTCTTCCTCCTTTGATTGCATACTGTTCTTTTTTTGCCCTGATGAAGGAGACAGTGATCTCTGAAACACATTGACCGGAAAAAAGAATAAAGAGATGAAATAATTAACATCAGTTTCCTTTGGTGACAGCGCGGCACGCACCCGATTTTCCTCCTATACGTTATTGCTCTTCTACTAGGGGCTGCGGCTGTCGCCATTTGTAACGTGCATTTAGGGGTTGTGACTGGCACAACCTTAATAGGTGAGTGCAACTACTATTAATTATTTGTTACCTTACCAGGTAAGACCCTAATTTGTGCGTCTGCTCCAGAGTTATTTCCCTGATTATTAATATCTGACAGGCAGTGATTGATCCTGCATTCTCACCTTCCTCTCTGTTGCACATTCTTATTGTTCCTATATGCTCTCTATTTCCATCAGACTTTTTTTGTCCTTCGGTGGGGCTCTAACATATGTGCACCATTTATTATTTATTTTTATGGATTCCTTTCTTTTTTCATGCTAGCGTTCATTATGCAGTAGTCATTCATGATATATCTTATATTTGTGAATCCATTAGGGCTCTATATGTCTGGTGCATCACATTGGGTCTTTTCAGTGCACAATAGGCACCTTTTTCTGTTATGCTCTGCTGCCACCTTATGGACATCCTATCAGTGATGCCAGAAAAAAATGGACATGTCTCCGTGCAGCAATCACGGACACGCGGGTACGCCGCACGGAGACACGTGCAGTGAAAAATCACTGATGTGTGAGCAGACCCATTCATTATAATGGATCTGCGTATCTCAGTGATTCTGTTATGTTTAAAAAAAAGCACAAACGTACCAGAATCACTGACGTGTGAAACAGGCCTTATAGTGTTTTGATTTATGTATGTATTATACAACTTCTGTGGATCTTGTATGAGTGACTTTTCTTCATTTTATTGGATTGTTTTAAAATATTGAAATAAAGTCACGCTTCCTATGCATCCTTTTGTATTCTGATTGGCTACTATAATACAGTTTTTAGGCACTGAGATCGATACCAGAGGCATGGTCTTCCGCTTACCAGAGGATAAGCTCAAAAGGCTAAGGGACATAATAGAAGGGTTTAGTGCTGTTAAGAAGGTGGCATTAAGATAAATGAAATATATCTTCTCGGTCTTCTCGTTTTCTTGCTGAGTTGTGCCAATGGACAGAGTTTTTTCTAGACATTTGCTATTGGAAACTCAGGGAACCAAAGCTCCTGGATAGAGTTGAGCGCGGTTCGTGGTTCGTGGTTCTCCAGTTCTAGGCTCGAGTGATTTTGGGGCATGTTCTAGATCGAACTAGAACTCGAGCTTTTTGCAAAAGCTCGATAGTTCTAGAAACGTTCGAGAACGGTTCTAGCAGCCAAAAAACAGCTAAATCATAGCTTGGTTTCTGCTGTAATAGTGTAAGTCACTCTGTGAATCAAACTATTATCACATTTCAGTGTATAGTGTGCGTGAACAGCGCCTTCAGATCACTGCTGTTTCTATAATGGCGATCGCCATTTTTTTTTTTTTTTCTTGTCTTCCTTCCCTAAGTGCGCGCGTCTTGTGGGGCGGGCCAGCATGTCAGCCAATCACAGACACACACACAGCTAAGTTGACTTTGAGCCAGAGAAGCAACGGCATGTGTGATAGGATCTGCATGTCACATGTCCCTGCATTATAAAACCGGACATTTTCTTCACGGACGCCATTATCTGCCTTCTGCGTCTTTGGTGTCAGACATCACTGTCGCAGCTCCGTCCTCCTGAGTCCTATAGCCGATACAGCTGTATGCGCTGCATACACAGCGTTAGACAGCATAGGGAGAGCACTTTATAGCAGTCCTTTTAAGGACTCAAACCGGCAGGGTCAGAGAGCCATACGTGACAGGTCCTGCAAACAGCAACAGCATCTGTGTAGCCAAGGTCAGGGATTTCCTCCCTGCATTTCACCATTAGGAGGGAATAGAAAGGCAGGCTTCCATTCCTCTACCCAGAGCACCACAATCCTGCCACTGTACCCTCCTGTCCTCTGCACACTCCAACTCATTATAACTAAGCCATTATACTAGCAAACACTCAGTGTACCTAGTGGCATCCTATCTGTGGCTATTGGACTTTGCTATAGTCCCACTAGTGCAAAGACATTTGCAGAGCACGTCTGCCTGCATTGCACACTCCAACTTTTTTAAACTAAGCAATTTTACTAGCAAACACTCAGTGTACCTAGTGGCATCCTATACGTGGCTATTGGACTTTGCTATAGTCCCACTAGTGCCAAGACATTTGCAGAGCGCATCTGCCTGCGTTGCACACTCCAACTAATTTTAACTTAGCCATTATACTAGCAAACACTCAGTGTACCTAGTGGCATCCTATACGTGGCTATTGGACTTTGCTATAGTCCCACTAGTGCCAAGACATTTGCAGAGCGCATCTGCCTGCGTTGCACACTCCAACTAATTATAAGTAAGCCATTATACTAGCAAACACTCAGTGTACCTAGTGGCATCCTATCTGTGGCTATTGGACTTTGCTATAGTCCCACTAGTGCAAAGACATTTGCAGAGCACGTCTGCCTGCATTGCACACTCCAACTTTTTTAAACTAAGCAATTTTACTAGCAAACACTCAGTGTACCTAGTGGCATCCTATACGTGGCTATTGGACTTTGCTATAGTCCCACTAGTGCCAAGACATTTGCAGAGCGCATCTGCCTGCGTTGCACACTCCAACTAATTATAAGTAAGCCATTATACTAGCAAACACTCAGTGTACCTAGTGGCATCCTATCTGTGGCTATTGGACTTTGCTATAGTCCCACTAGTGCCAAGACATTTGCAGAGCGCATCTGCCTGCGTTGCACACTCCAACTAATTATAAGTAAGCCATTATACTAGCAAACACTCAGTGTACCTAGTGGCATCCTATACGTGGCTATTGGACCTTGCTATAGTCCCACTAGTGCCAAGACATTTGCAGAGCGCATCTGCCTGCGTTGCACACTCCAACTAATTATAAGTAAGCCATTATACTAGCAAACACTCAGTGTACCTAGTGGCATCCTATACGTGGCTATTGGACCTTGCTATAGTCCCACTAGTGCCAAGACATTTGCAGAGCGCATCTGCCTGCGTTGCACACTCCAACTAATTATAAGTAAGCCATTATTATAATTATTATTATTATTTATTATTATAGCGCCATTTATTCCATGGCGCTTTACAAGTGAAAGGGTATACGTACAACAATCATTAACAGTACATAACAGACTGGTACAGGAGGAGAGAGGACCCTGCCCGCGAGGGCTTACAGTCTACAGGTAATGGGTGATGGTACAATAGGTGAGGACAGAGCTGGTTGCGCAGTGGTCTACTGGACTGAGGGCTGTTGTAGGTTATAGGCTTGTTGGAAGAGGTGGGTCTTGAGGTTCCTCTTGAAGCTTTCCACGGTAGGGGAGAGTCTGATGTGCTGAGGTAGAGCATTCCAAAGTATGGGGGATGCACGGGAGAAATCTTGTACGCGATTGTGGGAAGAGAAGATAAGGGAGGAGCAGAGAAGGAGATCTTGTGAGGATCTGAGGTTGCGTGCAGGTAGGTACCGGGAGACTAGGTCACAGATGTAGGGAGGAGACAGGTTGTGCATGGCTTTGTATGTCATGGTTAGTGTTTTGAACTGGAGTCGTTGGGTGATGGGAAGCCAGTGAAGGGATTGGCAGAGTGGCGAGGCTGGGGAGTAGCGAGGGGAGAGGTGGATTAAGCGGGCCGCAGAGTTTAGGATAGATTGGAGGGGTGCAAGAGTGTTGGAAGGGAGGCCAGAGAGCAGGAGGTTGCAGTAGTCGAGGCGGGAGATGATGAGGGCATGCACTAATGTTTTTGCTGATTCTTGGTTAAGGAAAGCACGGATCCGGGAGATGTTTTTGAGTTGTAATCGGCATGAGGTGAAGAGGGCTTGGATGTGTGGCTTGAAGGATAGAGCAGAGTCGAGGGTCACTCCAAGGCAACGAGCTTGTGAGACTGGGGAGAGTAAGCAACCATCGAGTTTGATGGAAAGGCTTGTTGGAGGAGATGAGTGAGGAGGAGGAAAGACAATGAATTCTGTTTTGTCCATGTTAAGTTTTAGGAATCGCACAGAGAAGAAGGATGAAATAGCAGACAGACATTGTGGGATTCTGGTTAGTAGAGAGGTAATGTCAGGTCCATTATACTAGCAAACACTCAGTGTACCTAGTGGCATCCTATCTGTGGCTATTGGACTTTGCTATAGTCCCACTAGTGCCAAGACATTTGCAGAGCGCATCTGCCTGCGTTGCACACTCCAACTAATTATAAGTAAGCCATTATACTAGCAAACACTCAGTGTACCTAGTGGCATCCTATACGTGGCTATTGGACCTTGCTATAGTCCCACTAGTGCCAAGACATTTGCAGAGCGCATCTGCCTGCGTTGCACACTCCAACTAATTATAAGTAAGCCATTATACTAGCAAACACTCAGTGTACCTAGTGGCATCCTATACGTGGCTATTGGACCTTGCTATAGTCCCACTAGTGCCAAGACATTTGCAGAGCGCATCTGCCTGCGTTGCACACTCCAACTAATTATAAGTAAGCCATTATTATTATTATTATTATTATTTATTATTATAGCGCCATTTATTCCATGGCGCTTTACAAGTGAAAGGGTATACGTACAACAATCATTAACAGTACATAACAGACTGGTACAGGAGGAGAGAGGACCCTGCCCGCGAGGGCTTACAGTCTACAGGGAATGGGTGATGGTACAATAGGTGAGGACAGAGCTGGTTGCGCAGTGGTCTACTGGACTGAGGGCTGTTGTAGGTTATAGGCTTGTTGGAAGAGGTGGGTCTTGAGGTTCCTCTTGAAGCTTTCCACGGTAGGGGAGAGTCTGATGTGCTGAGGTAGAGCATTCCAAAGTATGGGGGATGCACGGGAGAAATCTTGTACGCGATTGTGGGAAGAGGAGATAAGGGAGGAGCAGAGAAGGAGATCTTGTGAGGATCTGAGGTTGCGTGCAGGTAGGTACCGGGAGACTAGGTCACAGATGTAGGAAGGAGACAGGTTGTGCATGGCTTTGTATGTCATGGTTAGTGTTTTGAACTGGAGTCGTTGGGTGATGGGAAGCCAGTGAAGGGATTGGCAGAGTGGCGAGGCTGGGGAGTAGCGAGGGGAGAGGTGGATTAAGCGGGCCGCAGAGTTTAGGATAGATTGGAGGGGTGCAAGAGTGTTGGAAGGGAGGCCAGAGAGCAGGAGGTTGCAGTAGTCGAGGCGGGAGATGATGAGGGCATGCACTAATGTTTTTGCTGATTCTTGGTTAAGGAAAGCACGGATCCGGGAGATGTTTTTGAGTTGTAATCGGCATGAGGTGAAGAGGGCTTGGATGTGTGGCTTGAAGGATAGAGCAGAGTCGAGGGTCACTCCAAGGCAACGAGCTTGTGAGACTGGGGAGAGTAAGCAACCATCGAGTTTGATGGAAAGGCTTGTTGGAGGAGATGAGTGAGGAGGAGGAAAGACAATGAATTCTGTTTTGTCCATGTTAAGTTTTAGGAATCGCACAGAGAAGAAGGATGAAATAGCAGACAGACATTGTGGGATTCTGGTTAGTAGAGAGGTAATGTCAGGTCCATTATACTAGCAAACACTCAGTGTACCTAGTGGCATCCTATCTGTGGCTATTGGACTTTGCTATAGTCCCACTAGTGCCAAGACATTTGCAGAGCGCATCTGCCTGCGTTGCACACTCCAACTAATTATAAGTAAGCCATTATACTAGCAAACACTCAGTGTACCTAGTGGCATCCTATACGTGGCTATTGGACCTTGCTATAGTCCCACTAGTGCCAAGACATTTGCAGAGCGCATCTGCCTGCGTTGCACACTCCAACTAATTATAAGTAAGCCATTATACTAGCAAACACTCAGTGTACCTAGTGGCATCCTATACGTGGCTATTGGACTTTGCTATAGTCCCACTAGTGCAAAGACATTTGCAGAGCACGTCTGCCTGCATTGCACACTCCAACTTTTTTAAACTAAGCAATTTTACTAGCAAACACTCAGTGTACCTAGTGGCATCCTATACGTGGCTATTGGACTTTGCTATAGACCCACTAGTGCCAAGACATTTGCAGAGCGCATCTGCCTGCGTTGCACACTCCAACTAATTTTAACTTAACCATTATACTAGAAAACACTCAGTGTACCTAGTGGCATCCTATACGTGGCTATTGGACTTTGCTATAGTCCCACTAGTGCCAAGACATTTGCAGAGCGCATCTGCCTGCGTTGCACACTCCAACTAATTATAAGTAAGCCATTATACTAGCAAACACTCAGTGTACCTAGTGGCATCCTATACGTGGCTATTGGACCTTGCTATAGTCCCACTAGTGCCAAGACATTTGCAGAGCGCATCTGCCTGCGTTGCACACTCCAACTAATTATAAGTAAGCCATTATACTAGCAAACACTCAGTGTACCTAGTGGCATCCTATACGTGGCTATTGGACTTTGCTATAGTCCCACTAGTGCCAAGACATTTGCAGAGCGCATCTGCCTGCGTTGCACACTCCAACTAATTATAAGTAAGCCATTATACTAGCAAACACTCAGTGTACCTAGTGGCATCCTATACGTGGCTATTGGACCTTGCTATAGTCCCACTAGTGCCAAGACATTTGCAGAGCGCATCTGCCTGCGTTGCACACTCCAACTAATTATAAGTAAGCCATTATACTAGCAAACACTCAGTGTACCTAGTGGCATCCTATCTGTGGCTATTGGACTTTGCTATAGTCCCACTAGTGCCAAGACATTTGCAGAGCGCATCTGCCTGCGTTGCACACTCCAACTAATTACAAGTAAGCCATTATACTAGCAAACACTCAGTGTACCTAGTGGCATCCTATACGTGGCTATTGGACTTTGCTATAGTCCCACTAGTGCCAAGACATTTGCAGAGCGCATCTGCCTGCGTTGCACACTCCAACTAATTATAAGTAAGCCATTATACTAGCAAACACTCAGTGTACCTAGTGGCATCCTATACGTGGCTATTGGACTTTGCTATAGTCCCACTAGTGCCAAGACATTTGCAGAGCGCATCTGCCTGCGTTGCACACTCCAACTAATTTTAACTTAGCCATTATACTAGCAAACACTCAGTGTACCTAGTGGCATCCTATACGTGGCTATTGGACTTTGCTATAGTCCCACTAGTGCCAAGACATTTGCAGAGCGCATCTGCCTGCGTTGCACACTCCAACTAATTATAAGTAAGCCATTATACTAGCAAACACTCAGTGTACCTAGTGGCATCCTATACGTGGCTATTGGACTTTGCTATAGTCCCACTAGTGCAAAGACATTTGCAGAGCACGTCTGCCTGCATTGCACACTCCAACTTTTTTAAACTAAGCAATTTTACTAGCAAACACTCAGTGTACCTAGTGGCATCCTATACGTGGCTATTGGACTTTGCTATAGTCCCACTAGTGCCAAGACATTTGCAGAGCGCATCTGCCTGCGTTGCACACTCCAACTAATTTTAACTTAACCATTATACTAGCAAACACTCAGTGTACCTAGTGGCATCCTATACGTGGCTATTGGACTTTGCTATAGTCCCACTAGTGCCAAGACATTTGCAGAGCGCATCTGCCTGCGTTGCACACTCCAACTAATTATAAGTAAGCCATTATACTAGCAAACACTCAGTGTACCTAGTGGCATCCTATACGTGGCTATTGGACCTTGCTATAGTCCCACTAGTGCCAAGACATTTGCAGAGCGCATCTGCCTGCGTTGCACACTCCAACTAATTATAAGTAAGCCATTATACTAGCAAACACTCAGTGTACCTAGTGGCATCCTATACGTGGCTATTGGACTTTGCTATAGTCCCACTAGTGCCAAGACATTTGCAGAGCGCATCTGCCTGCGTTGCACACTCCAACTAATTATAAGTAAGCCATTATACTAGCAAACACTCAGTGTACCTAGTGGCATCCTATACGTGGCTATTGGACCTTGCTATAGTCCCACTAGTGCCAAGACATTTGCAGAGCGCATCTGCCTGCGTTGCACACTCCAACTAATTATAAGTAAGCCATTATACTAGCAAACACTCAGTGTACCTAGTGGCATCCTATCTGTGGCTATTGGACTTTGCTATAGTCCCACTAGTGCCAAGACATTTGCAGAGCGCATCTGCCTGCGTTGCACACTCCAACTAATTATAAGTAAGCCATTATACTAGCAAACACTCAGTGTACCTAGTGGCATCCTATACGTGGCTATTGGACTTTGCTATAGTCCCACTAGTGCCAAGACATTTGCAGAGCGCATCTGCCTGCGTTGCACACTCCAACTAATTATAAGTAAGCCATTATACTAGCAAACACTCAGTGTACCTAGTGGCATCCTATACGTGGCTATTGGACTTTGCTATAGTCCCACTAGTGCCAAGACATTTGCAGAGCGCATCTGCCTGCGTTGCACACTCCAACTAATTTTAACTTAGCCATTATACTAGCAAACACTCAGTGTACCTAGTGGCATCCTATACGTGGCTATTGGACTTTGCTATAGTCCCACTAGTGCCAAGACATTTGCAGAGCGCATCTGCCTGCGTTGCACACTCCAACTAATTATAAGTAAGCCATTATACTAGCAAACACTCAGTGTACCTAGTGGCATCCTATACGTGGCTATTGGACTTTGCTATAGTCCCACTAGTGCCAAGACATTTGCAGAGCGCATCTGCCTGCGTTGCACACTCCAACTAATTTTAACTTAGCCATTATACTAGCAAACACTCAGTGTACCTAGTGGCATCCTATACGTGGCTATTGGACTTTGCTATAGTCCCACTAGTGCAAAGACATTTGCAGAGCACGTCTGCCTGCATTGCACACTCCAACTTTTTTAAACTAAGCAATTTTACTAGCAAACACTCAGTGTACCTAGTGGCATCCTATACGTGGCTATTGGACTTTGCTATAGTCCCACTAGTGCCAAGACATTTGCAGAGCGCATCTGCCTGCGTTGCACACTCCAACTAATTATAAGTAAGCCATTATACTAGCAAACACTCAGTGTACCTAGTGGCATCCTATCTGTGGCTATTGGACTTTGCTATAGTCCCACTAGTGCCAAGACATTTGCAGAGCGCATCTGCCTGCGTTGCACACTCCAACTAATTATAAGTAAGCCATTATACTAGCAAACACTCAGTGTACCTAGTGGCATCCTATACGTGGCTATTGGACCTTGCTATAGTCCCACTAGTGCCAAGACATTTGCAGAGCGCATCTGCCTGCGTTGCACACTCCAACTAATTATAAGTAAGCCATTATACTAGCAAACACTCAGTGTACCTAGTGGCATCCTATACGTGGCTATTGGACCTTGCTATAGTCCCACTAGTGCCAAGACATTTGCAGAGCGCATCTGCCTGCGTTGCATACTCCAACTAATTATAAGTAAGCCATTATTATTATTATTATTATTATTTATTATTATAGCGCCATTTATTCCATGGCGCTTTACAAGTGAAAGGGTATACGTACAACAATCATTAACAGTACATAACAGACTGGTACAGGAGGAGAGAGGACCCTGCCCGCGAGGGCTTACAGTCTACAGGGAATGGGTGATGGTACAATAGGTGAGGACAGAGCTGGTTGCGCAGTGGTCTACTGGACTGAGGGCTGTTGTAGGTTATAGGCTTGTTGGAAGAGGTGGGTCTTGAGGTTCCTCTTGAAGCTTTCCACGGTAGGGGAGAGTCTGATGTGCTGAGGTAGAGCATTCCAAAGTATGGGGGATGCACGGGAGAAATCTTGTACGCGATTGTGGGAAGAGGAGATAAGGGAGGAGCAGAGAAGGAGATCTTGTGAGGATCTGAGGTTGCGTGCAGGTAGGTACCGGGAGACTAGGTCACAGATGTAGGGAGGAGACAGGTTGTGCATGGCTTTGTATGTCATAGTTAGTGTTTTGAACTGGAGTCGTTGGGTGATGGGAAGCCAGTGAAGGGATTGGCAGAGTGGCGAGGCTGGGGAGTAGTGAGGGGAGAGGTGGATTAAGCGGGCCGCAGAGTTTAGGATAGATTGGAGGGGTGCAAGAGTGTTGGAAGGGAGGCCAGAGAGCAGGAGGTTGCAGTAGTCGAGGCGGGAGATGATGAGGGCATGCACTAATGTTTTTGATGATTCTTGGTTAAGGAAAGCACGGATCCGGGAGATGTTTTTGAGTTGTAATCGGCATGAGGTGAAGAGGGCTTGGATGTGTGGCTTGAAGGATAGAGCAGAGTCGAGGGTCACTCCAAGGCAACGAGCTTGTGAGACTGGGGAGAGTAAGCAACCATCGAGTTTGATGGAAAGGCTTGTTGGAGGAGATGAGTGAGGAGGAGGAAAGACAATGAATTCTGTTTTGTCCATGTTAAGTTTTAGGAATCGCACAGAGAAGAAGGATGAAATAGCAGACAGACATTGTGGGATTCTGGTTAGTAGAGAGGTAATGTCAGGTCCATTATACTAGCAAACACTCAGTGTACCTAGTGGCATCCTATCTGTGGCTATTGGACTTTGCTATAGTCCCACTAGTGCCAAGACATTTGCAGAGCGCATCTGCCTGCGTTGCACACTCCAACTAATTATAAGTAAGCCATTATACTAGCAAACACTCAGTGTACCTAGTGGCATCCTATACGTGGCTATTGGACCTTGCTATAGTCCCACTAGTGCCAAGACATTTGCAGAGCGCATCTGCCTGCGTTGCACACTCCAACTAATTATAAGTAAGCCATTATACTAGCAAACACTCAGTGTACCTAGTGGCATCCTATACGTGGCTATTGGACTTTGCTATAGTCCCACTAGTGCAAAGACATTTGCAGAGCACGTCTGCCTGCATTGCACACTCCAACTTTTTTAAACTAAGCAATTATACTAGCAAACACTCAGTGTACCTAGTGGCATCCTATACGTGGCTATTGGACTTTGCTATAGTCCCACTAGTGCCAAGACATTTGCAGAGCGCATCTGCCTGCGTTGCACACTCCAACTAATTATAAGTAAGCCATTATACTAGCAAACACTCAGTGTACCTAGTGGCATCCTATACGTGGCTATTGGACATTGCTATAGTCCCACTAGTGCCAAGACATTTGCAGAGCGCATCTGCCTGCGTTGCACACTCCAACTAATTATAAGTAAGCCATTATACTAGCAAACACTCAGTGTACCTAGTGGCATCCTATACGTGGCTATTGGACTTTGCTATAGTCCCACTAGTGCCAAGACATTTGCAGAGCGCATCTGCCTGCGTTGCACACTCCAACTAATTATAAGTAAGCCATTATACTAGCAAACACTCAGTGTACCTAGTGGCATCCTATACGTGGCTATTGGACTTTGCTATAGTCCCACTAGTGCCAAGACATTTGCAGAGCGCATCTGCCTGCGTTGCACACTCCAACTAATTTTAACTTAGCCATTATACTAGCAAACACTCAGTGTACCTAGTGGCATCCTATACGTGGCTATTGGACTTTGCTATAGTCCCACTAGTGCCAAGACATTTGCAGAGCGCATCTGCCTGCGTTGCCCACTCCAACTAATTATAAGTAAGCCATTATACTAGCAAACACTCAGTGTACCTAGTGGCATCCTATACGTGGCTATTGGACTTTGCTATAGTCCCACTAGTGCCAAGACATTTGCAGAGCGCATCTGCCTGCGTTGCACACTCCAACTAATTTTAACTTAGCCATTATACTAGCAAACACTCAGTGTACCTAGTGGCATCCTATACGTGGCTATTGGACTTTGCTATAGTCCCACTAGTGCCAAGACATTTGCAGAGCGCATCTGCCTGCGTTGCACACTCCAACTCATTATAACTAAGTTGCATTGTCAGGGATATTTATTCTTTATTATTCTGCTGTTAATAAAGCTAGACCACCACTGCAATCTTCACCACCTCTCAATTTTTACTACCACATTTTCAGTCCACAATCTTGTCGCAATCAACATGAGTGGCAAAATGACAGATGCTGGTGGAAAGGGGAAGAGGCGTGGTGGAAAAGGCAAAAAAGGTTTTGTCTGTGGGGAAAGTGCAGCAGCACTGAATACACGTTCAGAGACAACGCTGGCAGCTGGACACGACAAAATCTCCAAGGCGTAACTGGAGAGCTCTGGCCATTTTTCTAGGTTTGAAGCCCAAAAGGAGCAAGGCTCCAGTTGCACAGCCATGGCATCGATGTTCATTTGGAGATACTCCTGTATCATCCTCTCCAGCCGTTGAGTATGTGTCAGACTTGTTGTCTCTGGTGGCCTTGCAAAAGAGGGTCTAAAAAAATTATGAAAAGATTCCATAAAATTGCTGTTACCGGCACCAGATACGGTCCTACTGGTACGGGTAGACTGTTGAAGATGACGAGACCGTCCCATGTTTGTCAAGTTACAACTGGGAGATTCCCTCCCTGCACCTGCACGGTTGTTTGGTGGAAAAGCCGAGCTAAGATCGAGTAACAGCTTCTGCTGATACTCCTGCATACGTGCGTCCCTTTCTATGGCTGGAATTATGTCACAAAATTTGGACTTGTACCGGGGATCTAATAGTGTGGCAATCCAGTAGTCATCATCACTTCTAATTTTGACAATACGACTGTCATGTTGGAGGTAGTGCAACAAAAAGGCACTCATGTGTCTTGCGCAGCCATGCGGACCAAGTCCACGCTGTGTTTGTGGCATAGAGGTGCTACCCGTTCTTTCTTCCTCTGACATCTCCCCCCAACCTCTTTCAACTGAAATTTGACCAAGGTCTCCCTCATCCGCTGAGTCTTCCATGTCCATGGACAGTTCGTCCTCCATTTCTTCATGTTCTCCTGCACCTTGCTCAACATTTCGCCTGCTACTATGCGCCCTTGTCGATCCCTGTTCCCCATGGTCCCATGCCTGCTGCGTTGGTGATGATGAACGTCTGGACCTTGGTGATGTTGTTGTCCCTTGCGCATATGAATCCTCCTGTAGTTCCTCCCCTTCATGTTGTCCCACCCCCTGACTCCGAATAGTGTTTAGCGTGTGCTCCAGCATGTAAATGACTGGAATCGTCATGCTGATAATGGCATTGTCAGAGCTAAACATATTCGTCGCCATGTCGAAACTGTGCAGAAGGGTGCATAGGTCCTTGATCTGAGACCACTCCATCAGGGTGATCTGCCCCACCTCTGCATCTCGTTGGCCCAGGCTATACGTCATGACGTATTGCACCAGGGCTCTGCGGTGCTGCCACAGTCGCTGTAACATGTGGAGAGTTGAATTCCAGCGTGTCGCCACATCGCATTTCAGGCGATGAACCGGCAGGCCGAAAGACTTCTGGAGCGATGCAAGTCGCTCTGCTGCGGCGCTTGAACGGCGGAAGTGAGCTGACAGTTTTCGTGCCCTGTTCAGAAGGCCATCTAGGCCGGGATAGTGTGTTAAAAATTGCTGGACGACAAGGTTCAACACGTGAGCCATACAAGGTACGTGTGTCACAATGCCCAGGCGAAGTGCCGCACCCAGGTTTGCAGCATTGTCGCACACGGCCTTACCAGGCTGCAGGTTGAGTGGAGACAACCATTTATTAAACTCGGACCGCAGAGCTGACCACAACTCCTCAGCTGTGTGACTCTTATTCCCAAGACATGTCAAGCTAAAGACCGCCTGATGCCGTTACGCTCTGCTGCCAGCATAGTAATGAGGCGTGCGTGATTCCTTCTGCGCAGTGAGAACGCTGGTGGCCTGACCAGGCAGGCTTGGGGCGGAGGTGGAGGACCCAGATGAGGTGGAGGATGCAGAAGCTGTGGCGGAACTTGGACAGACAGAGGATTGACACACAAGTCGTGGGGACGGCAAGACTTGTGCAGCAGACCCTTCACCATCTATCACCATAGTTACCCAGTGCCCAGTCAGCGACATGTAACGTCCCTGTCCATGCTTACTGGTCCAAGTATCGGTGGTGAAATGCACCCGTTCACACACAGAGTTTCTCAAGGAAGCGGTGATGTTGTGTGCGACATGCTGGTGTAGCACGGGCACACCTTTCTTAGAGAAGTAGTGGCGACTAGGCATCTGGTACTGGGGCACAGCGACAGACATAAGGTCTCTAAAATCCTGTGTGTCCACTAGGCGGAAAGGCAGCATTTCGGTAGCCAACAGCTTACAGAGGGATAGAGTCAACCTCTTAGCTTTGTCATGGGTCGGAGGAAGTGGCCTTTTATTTGACCACATCTGAGGGACAGAGATCTGGCTGCTGTGTGTAGACGGTGTTGAGTAGGGTGTCCCTGGAAAAATGCAGGTTTGTGAGGAAAGTGCAGGCGGAGACATGATGTTGCCTTCATCCAACGTTGGTGCTATCGATGTCTGAGAGAGCTGTACACACTCACTTGTTTCCCCTTCCAAACCAACTGACGACCTTACAAGCAAACTGCCTGTTGCGGTTACAGTGGTGGAAGTTTGGCGTGGAAAAACAGGTGTGACAGCTGTCCCCACAGTCCTAGAAGATGAAGAGCGCGCGGATGCACTGGAAGGGGCGGGCGGTGGATGGTTCGCTCTTGCAGCATTGCAGCACAGTGAGCTTCCCACCGGGACCTATGATATTTATTCATGTGACGATTCATGGAAGAAGTTGTCAAACTGCTGAGGTTTTGACCTCTACTAAGAGAATCATGACAAATTTTACATATCACATGATTTGGGCGATCTTTTTCTATGTCAAAAAAGGACCAGGCTAGGCAAGGCTTAGAGGCCATGCGACCTGTTGATCCACCCCGAATAATGCTCATAGGCAGAGTGGTGGCTGAGGATGCAGTTGTAGACGTGCTACCAGTGCTCCGACTCTGTCCAGGAAGGCGCAAGGTAACTTCGTCGTCGGTTGCATCCTCCTCCACCGCCTCTGTTGACCTCCTCGAGTGCCTGACTGGGGGTTGACAGTAGGTGGGATCTAGAACTTCATCATCAATTGTTGTGTTTGCACTCCCCTCCCCCTCAGACCGAGCCTCTTCTTGCCCTGACCGAATATTTAATTTGTCATCCCAATCGGGTATCTGCGTCTCATCTTCATCAGTATGTTCCTCATTGTCTATAACCACAGGTGTTACAGTTTGTGACAAAGGGTCAACATTATGCTCAGAAACTTGGTCCTCACGGCCTGAATCAGAGTCACAAAGGTTCTGGGCATCACTGCAGACCATTTCCTGTTCTGTACTCACTGTAGCTTGGGAGCAGACCTCTGATTCCCAGGCTATAGTGTGACTGAACAGCTCTGCAGACTCAGCCATCTCAGTTCCACCATACTGTGCAGGGCTGATGGAGACTTCAGAGCTGGGAGAAATCAAGTGTGATTGGGATGACAACTCAGAGGACTGGTGTTTTTTGGATGCGGTACTTGAAGTGGCTGAGAGGGCACTTGTTGGACCACTTGAGATCCATTCAAGCATTTTCCTTTTTTGCCCATCATCTACCTTTCTTCCTGTTGTTCGTGTCCGTAAAAAAGGGAGCACATCGGATTGTCCACGGTAAGTAGTAGACATCTTACTTTTGCTGGTAGATGGTCTATCTTCAGCAGATGATAATGGAGCTTTGCCACTTTCCCCACAGACAAAACCTTTTTTGCCTTTTCCACCACGCCTCTTCCCCTTTCCACCAGCATCTGTCATTTTGCCACTCATGTTGATTGCGACAAGATTGTGGACTGAAAATGTGGTAGTAAAAATTGAGAGGTGGTGAAGATTGCAGTGGTGGTCTAGCTTTATTAACAGCAGAATAATAAAGAATAAATATCCCTGACAATGCAACTTAGTTATAATGAGTTGGAGTGTGCAACGCAGGCAGATGCGCTATGCAAATGTCTTGGCACTAGTGGGACTATAGCAAAGTCCAATAGCCACGTATAGGATGCCACTAGGTACACTGAGTGTTTGCTAGTATAATGGCTAAGTTAAAATTAGTTGGAGTGTGCAACGCAGGCAGATGCGCTCTGCAAATGTCTTGGCACTAGTGGGACTATAGCAAAGTCCAATAGCCACGTATAGGATGCCACTAGGTACACTGAGTGTTTGCTAGTATAATGGCTTACTTATAATTAGTTGGAGTGTGCAACGCAGGCAGATGCGCTCTGCAAATGTCTTGGCACTAGTGGGACTATAGCAAAGTCCAATAGCCACGTATAGGATGCCACTAGGTACACTGAGTGTTTGCTAGTATAATGGCTAAGTTAAAATTAGTTGGAGTGTGCAACGCAGGCAGATGCGCTCTGCAAATGTCTTGGCACTAGTGGGACTATAGCAAAGTCCAATAGCCACGTATAGGATGCCACTAGGTACACTGAGTGTTTGCTAGTATAATGGCTTACTTATAATTAGTTGGAGTGTGCAACGCAGGCAGATGCGCTCTGCAAATGTCTTGGCACTAGTGGGACTATAGCAAAGTCCAATAGCCACGTATAGGATGCCACTAGGTACACTGAGTGTTTGCTAGTATAATGGCTTACTTATAATTAGTTGGAGTGTGCAACGCAGGCAGATGCGCTCTGCAAATGTCTTGGCACTAGTGGGACTATAGCAAAGTCCAATAGCCACAGATAGGATGCCACTAGGTACACTGAGTATTTGCTAGTATAATGGCTTACTTATAATTAGTTGGAGTGTGCAACGCAGGCAGATGCGCTCTGCAAATGTCTTGGCACTAGTGGGACTATAGCAAGGTCCAATAGCCACGTATAGGATGCCACTAGGTACACTGAGTGTTTGCTAGTATAATGGCTTACTTATAATTAGTTGGAGTGTGCAACGCAGGCAGATGCGCTCTGCAAATGTCTTGGCACTAGTGGGACTATAGCAAAGTCCAATAGCCACGTATAGGATGCCACTAGGTACACTGAGTGTTTGCTAGTATAATGGCTTACTTATAATTAGTTGGAGTGTGCAACGCAGGCAGATGCGCTCTGCAAATGTCTTGGCACTAGTGGGACTATAGCAAGGTCCAATAGCCACGTATAGGATGCCACTAGGTACACTGAGTGTTTGCTAGTATAATGGCTTACTTATAATTAGTTGGAGTGTGCAACGCAGGCAGATGCGCTCTGCAAATGTCTTGGCACTAGTGGGACTATAGCAAAGTCCAATAGCCACGTATAGGATGCCACTAGGTACACTGAGTGTTTGCTAGTAAAATTGCTTAGTTTAAAAAAGTTGGAGTGTGCAATGCAGGCAGACGTGCTCTGCAAATGTCTTTGCACTAGTGGGACTATAGCAAAGTCCAATAGCCACAGATAGGATGCCACTAGGTACACTGAGTTTTTGCTAGTATAATGGCTTACTTATAATTAGTTGGAGTGTGCAACGCAGGCAGATGCGCTCTGCAAATGTCTTGGCACTAGTGGGACTATAGCAAGGTCCAATAGCCACGTATAGGATGCCACTAAGTACACTGAGTGTTTGCTAGTATAATGGCTTACTTATAATTAGTTGGAGTGTGCAACGCAGGCAGATGCGCTCTGCAAATGTCTTGGCACTAGTGGGACTATAGCAAGGTCCAATAGCCACGTATAGGATGCCACTAGGTACACTGAGTGTTTGCTAGTATAATGGCTTACTTATAATTAGTTGGAGTGTGCAACGCAGGCAGATGCGCTCTGCAAATGTCTTGGCACTAGTGGGACTATAGCAAGGTCCAATAGCCACGTATAGGATGCCACTAGGTACACTGAGTGTTTGCTAGTATAATGGCTTACTTATAATTAGTTGGAGTGTGCAACGCAGGCAGATGCGCTCTGCAAATGTCTTGGCACTAGTGGGACTATAGCAAGGTCCAATAGCCACGTATAGGATGCCACTAGGTACACTGAGTGTTTGCTAGTATAATGGCTTACTTATAATTAGTTGGAGTGTGCAACGCAGGCAGATGCGCTCTGCAAATGTCTTGGCACTAGTGGGACTATAGCAAAGTCCAATAGCCACGTATAGGATGCCACTAGGTACACTGAGTGTTTGCTAGTATAATGGCTAAGTTAAAATTAGTTGGAGTGTGCAACGCAGGCAGATGCGCTCTGCAAATGTCTTGGCACTAGTGGGACTATAGCAAAGTCCAATAGCCACGTATAGGATGCCACTAGGTACACTGAGTGTTTGCTAGTATAATGGCTTACTTATAATTAGTTGGAGTGTGCAACGCAGGCAGATGCGCTCTGCAAATGTCTTGGCACTAGTGGGACTATAGCAAAGTCCAATAGCCACGTATAGGATGCCACTAGGTACACTGAGTGTTTGCTAGTATAATGGCTAAGTTAAAATTAGTTGGAGTGTGCAACGCAGGCAGATGCGCTCTGCAAATGTCTTGGCACTAGTGGGACTATAGCAAAGTCCAATAGCCACGTATAGGATGCCACTAGGTACACTGAGTGTTTGCTAGTATAATGGCTTACTTATAATTAGTTGGAGTGTGCAACGCAGGCAGATGCGCTCTGCAAATGTCTTGGCACTAGTGGGACTATAGCAAAGTCCAATAGCCACGTATAGGATGCCACTAGGTACACTGAGTGTTTGCTAGTATAATGGCTTACTTATAATTAGTTGGAGTGTGCAACGCAGGCAGATGCGCTCTGCAAATGTCTTGGCACTAGTGGGACTATAGCAAAGTCCAATAGCCACAGATAGGATGCCACTAGGTACACTGAGTATTTGCTAGTATAATGGCTTACTTATAATTAGTTGGAGTGTGCAACGCAGGCAGATGCGCTCTGCAAATGTCTTGGCACTAGTGGGACTATAGCAAGGTCCAATAGCCACGTATAGGATGCCACTAGGTACACTGAGTGTTTGCTAGTATAATGGCTTACTTATAATTAGTTGGAGTGTGCAACGCAGGCAGATGCGCTCTGCAAATGTCTTGGCACTAGTGGGACTATAGCAAAGTCCAATAGCCACGTATAGGATGCCACTAGGTACACTGAGTGTTTGCTAGTATAATGGCTTACTTATAATTAGTTGGAGTGTGCAACGCAGGCAGATGCGCTCTGCAAATGTCTTGGCACTAGTGGGACTATAGCAAGGTCCAATAGCCACGTATAGGATGCCACTAGGTACACTGAGTGTTTGCTAGTATAATGGCTTACTTATAATTAGTTGGAGTGTGCAACGCAGGCAGATGCGCTCTGCAAATGTCTTGGCACTAGTGGGACTATAGCAAAGTCCAATAGCCACGTATAGGATGCCACTAGGTACACTGAGTGTTTGCTAGTAAAATTGCTTAGTTTAAAAAAGTTGGAGTGTGCAATGCAGGCAGACGTGCTCTGCAAATGTCTTTGCACTAGTGGGACTATAGCAAAGTCCAATAGCCACAGATAGGATGCCACTAGGTACACTGAGTTTTTGCTAGTATAATGGCTTACTTATAATTAGTTGGAGTGTGCAACGCAGGCAGATGCGCTCTGCAAATGTCTTGGCACTAGTGGGACTATAGCAAGGTCCAATAGCCACGTATAGGATGCCACTAAGTACACTGAGTGTTTGCTAGTATAATGGCTTACTTATAATTAGTTGGAGTGTGCAACGCAGGCAGATGCGCTCTGCAAATGTCTTGGCACTAGTGGGACTATAGCAAGGTCCAATAGCCACGTATAGGATGCCACTAGGTACACTGAGTGTTTGCTAGTATAATGGCTTACTTATAATTAGTTGGAGTGTGCAACGCAGGCAGATGCGCTCTGCAAATGTCTTGGCACTAGTGGGACTATAGCAAGGTCCAATAGCCACGTATAGGATGCCACTAGGTACACTGAGTGTTTGCTAGTATAATGGCTTACTTATAATTAGTTGGAGTGTGCAACGCAGGCAGATGCGCTCTGCAAATGTCTTGGCACTAGTGGGACTATAGCAAGGTCCAATAGCCACGAATAGGATGCCACTAGGTACACTGAGTGTTTGCTAGTATATATGGCAAAATTATAGATGGAAAGGGAGAAGGGGAGGGGGGGAGAGAGGAGGATGTAATTGACTACAAGGGTATGAGTTATGAGTGATCATAGGGATAGTGTTACATAAGTGGAAATACCTATGGAGGACCGGATGTGTAAGCGCATACCTTATACAAACCTATAGAGTGCTGATGGGTGAGAGTGTGATGTTAGATATAAGACATCCTATAGTGAATAGTGAGCCGTAATCAAGTGCAACAGGGATATTTCACGTGACTATGGGAACATGGAAGGTAAAGAAAGGGGAGAAAAAACTGTTAGACAAGGTAATCAGACATAATGTAACCAGTTGATCAGACATGACAAACATGACAAATAAAAAACAAGGAAGAATGGAACTCCATACATAGTGGAACCATATATAGTGTGAACACGAAAAAGAACCGGGCGTTAGAAAAAATGTGCACGGCCCAATGAATCAAGTCGGTTCTTCATATTCATGGTTTAAGCCCTTGGGTTCCAACGTGCCCAGAGTATATATCCAGAAAGATTCCCTTTCTTTGAGCTTCCTAATTCTATTGCCTCCTCTGCGTATGGCTGGGACATGTTCGATGACTTGGAATCTTAATTGGGCCACTGTGTGATTATGCGTCACAAAATGGTGTGGGACTGGTAATAGAATCTGCTTACAATGTATTGTTGACTTGTGCTTAGCACAAAAAAAGGGAATCTTTCTGGATATGTACTCTGGACACATTAAAACCCAAGGGCTTAAACCGTGAATATGAAGTACAGACTTGATTCATTGGGCCGTGCACCATGTCACCATGTGTGCAATTGCATTGTCCAATGGCTCACAATGGTTATGCGTTTTCATTGGATGGATAATCGAAGCCATGTTTTTTTCCTTTCTCTTGGGTTTGTTGTGTGAGTAGCCTATAGGATTAAGTTAGTTACCGCAGGCAGTGGATTTAGCTTCCTGTCTTTGGTCCAGTGGTAGATTGATTGTTTGGTCTATGAGCTGTTATGGGTTTTAATCCAGGTGAATGCCCATGGGCTGCCTATAACTGTGTGAAATATGTAGTTTTACTGGGCTGGGATGAGAGAATCCATCGAAGCATGGTGTAGGGATTGTGGTTCCTGTGTGCTAAGAAGAAAGGCTAGCACCAGCCAGAAAGCCCCATTACAGCCAATAATCAACCGCTAGCCGCTGGAACTCGTTGCTCTAGATCATGTCAAACTCTCACCAAGCAGGAATAGATACATTAGCCCACCATCCCACCCAAAGAGCAACTTCTGCTGCGCAGCTGGCTTTCTAGGCAGCAGCGCTATTGTGATGTCAGCGGGGGACATTGTGACAAGCCAGTGTTCCGTCACTTCATGTTGTGCACTGTTCAAACGGAAAATACATCAACAGGCAGACTACAGAAAAGCTTACTGACAAAGGATAGAGAGGGGCTTTCTCAGAGGGCTTTTTACAGTTTGTCTATTCCCAATTAGCCGTTTAAGTATGCTTAATGAAAGTACTAATTCTTTCATAGGCCGCCCATTCTTAGTATTTGACGTTCCTTATATTGCGGTATCAGGCTTCGCAGCAGGTTGCAAAACATTCATCACCCATGACTGTCCCCAATTGGGCTCAGAAGCTAAATGTCTATCATGACCTCTCTTTTTGAAAGTCCAAGAGCAAGCAAACTCTTCCTCCAGGAGAGGGAGCCAACAGATCACTAAAGACATCATCATTGCTCAAAGAAAACACCGAAAAACAATGGAAGCTTTAATTGGAGTGGAATCTGATAGACAGCACCTGATGCCAAGTCTGCATCTTCTAACACCTGCAGTCACTGCAGCAGCTAAATCCAATGTGTCCAAAAGGGATCTATTCTATTCAATTGCAAATGATCTAGATAAGACTGAGAATAAGATACTGCACGGGACATAGCAGAGTTGGTCAAGTTGAGTGGAGATGAGTTTGCTATTTGGCACAGCTTTTGCATCAATAAAGCAAGTAAAAGGTGTGAAAGATAAAAAAAAAGGGTGAAAGTGTGAAAAGTGAATTGGCCAAATTGAGGTGCATATAAAGTTTTTGCTTTCTTTCAATTCACTAATGAGGCTCATTTGAATCAGGTGAATTGAGTTCTGCTTTTGGAAACTCGGTTAAGAAGGGGTGCACCGGTCCTGGAGGTACTGCAATACCAGGTCAATGCGTGGAGTGGACAGAGCAAGATTTTTTCCATCTCCTTGTTCTAAAAATCCATTTAATATATGGTCCCTAGAGAGGGGACGTATCAGATATTAAACTGATAAGAACAGATTTAATTTTTTTTTTTTCTGTTTATCAGTAGGACTTCAAAATAACAAAGGTGATCGCCTCCCGTTGCCTGGGAACCGTCCAGGCACAAGAGGGCTATGTGTCACCAGAAGGCGCACACACTCCCTCAAGGCCGGCAGACGTGCAATCCCAGGCACCTTCCAGTACCGACCAAGGTAGCGTCCTCCGAAACTACACTTGATCTTAGCCAAAAGGCTGAGAAGCTATAACCCGAATTGGTTACGGCCTTGAGTGGCACCCTGGCCTATACCGGACACATCTTAGGGAGAGGGAGACAAACCCACGCCTACAGAAGACATTTTGTCACCCAAGCCAAACCCTTGAAAAGGCTGTTTTGCAGAGCAAAAACAAGGAGAATGGTACTTTTTGCAGCCGCCGCCCACTGCAATGAATCTGAATAACTCCTCCTTTTGGGCACAAGCACCTCCCCTCCCCCTTGCAGTCTTTCCAATTCATGATACAAAAAGACGGACGGACAGGACAGGACAGGACCATCTGCCTGACTTTCCGTCACTGCCACCCTTTGCCATCCTTGCCCGTAGAAAGCCCTTTCATCATCCCCAAACCCTAATCTTTTCCCTTCCCTTCCCAGCTGCGTCTCACTCCCTTTCATTAGGAAGTGAGCGCAGCCTTTTCTCCGTTCTGCACATGCGCGACGTTAAACACAAATGCGCAGGCGTGCGTTCCATTAGCCTCACTGCATTCCACTCCCATACAGGAAGTGGGCACAGCTATTACTACGGTCGCACATAAAAGAACCCACGGCCACCACTGCACATAGCTGACTCCACCACAGGACACCCACTTCTACACCAACGCAGGTAAGACAGGATCGGCACCTCTATGCTCCCGTTACAATCAGGCTCAGTCACCATGTGATAACGCTCTCAACTCTTTAGTTGCAGGCTCCCCTTGCTTCACCTCCATTGGCTGTGCTGCCATTTCCTCTCCCACCTGGAAGTTATACTTTATTCCACTATTTTCCTGTTTCTCTCTTCCCCCTTTTCCCATAACCTACTTTTATCTGCATTTGTGGGGTATCTATATGCTATTTACATCATAGTTTTATTCATTAATATGGAAGGGAAGAGTGCCCATGAGAGTGTTGAACTGCGGAGAGCAAAAGATTAAGCTGCTCCGATTTGCCACCATTGATAAGCTGTTCTCAGTAGATACACATGCTATCCAAACAGCAGCATCCACCATTGCTTCAGCCCACCCATTCAGTGACAGCTCACCAAGTCAGCCAGAGGAGTGGTGTAAGGAATTACACGTAGGCACTGACTCCACACCTTCACATCACAAGAAGGGGGTCTACAGGCTAGTGCAAGAATACGAGCAAGTCTTCAGCAAACATCCGCTAGACTTTTGAAAAATAAAAGGGGTCAAACACTACATCCCCACAAGTGCACACCCACCCATCATAGAGAGATATAAGCCAAATCTACCTGCACATTACCAGTGTACCAAGGACATGTTGAGCAACATGAAGGAGGCTGGGGTTATCCGTGACAGTTGTAGCCTCTGGGCAGCTCCGTTGGTCCTGTTAAAGAAGAAGGACAGCACCACTCCCCTGTATTGAGGAATAGCTAGCTGCATTGACAACTGCAAATTATTTTTCTACCCTTGATCTCACTAGTCACTATTGGCAAGTGTCCGTTGCTGAGGCAGACCGGGAGAAGACCGCCTTTGCCACCCCGATGGGTCTCTGCGAGTTCAAAAGCATGCCCTTCGAGCTGTGCAATTTGCCAGGAACCTTCCAGAGGCTGATGGAATGCTGCTTGGGACACCGAAACTTTGAAACGGTACTGCTATACCTTTATGATGTTATTGTTTATTCTAACGCAAACAAGATTTTAGGGTGTATAAAAAGGGAGATTAGATCCGATGATCCCAACGTATTGTTACCCCTCTATAAATCACTTGTAAGGCCACATCTGGAATATGGGGTAAAGTCCTGAGCAGGTTGATAACCATTGGTTTGAGCATGGTAGGGTGTAGTACGCATCTTCCTGCATCGGTAAAAGCTGCAGAAGTCCTTGAAGATTTCCGCTTCAAAGGCAGTGCCTTGATCTGTGAGGACTCTCTCTGAGTAGCCATGAGGTCTGCATAAGTGTGCTTGGAAGACCTTCGCTGCAGTATGGGCCATTAGATCTTTGACTTGTACCACAACCATAAATCTCGAGTAGTTGTCTACCATCGTAAGTGCATACGTGAGCTCACCTCGATATTCTGCAACAAAACTCCCTTTTTCGATTTCAGTTTCAGCAAACACTCCTCTTCCTGTAGAAAATATTTATCATTACCTAAGACAGTCATTCTAATGCATGACAATATTAAGGCAATTTAGTTAAAACTTGTTTTAACTCACCTTTAAGGGGATTGATGTATTTCATGGTCAATCCAGGTTTGTCAGTGATGGCACTGACATAATGTATGGCGTCTTTTTCGGGCGTTATCCTTTGCCTTTTCATTGTGAAAATCCAGTTGCCTATATCAAAGCAAATTCTACTACTTGTAAAGTATGCAGAAAATGAAATGTAGAACATATAACATCAACTGCTTAGGAACGCATCATAGGTTAGTACTTAAAAGGATATTGTCATGTTCTAGTCATAATGCAAGCTGGACATTTTTCATGTTACCCTGTAATCGCCGGCCTGTTCTAATGCTCACAAGCCAAGATATAGGCTCAGCTGCTAAGGCTTCCCTCTGCCTTCTGAATGAAAATTGAATATGTCTGGCTCACTGTGTATATAGCAGGTGCTCAGAAAAAATAAGAGTTAATTCAATAGAAATAGCTCTGGCACACTATAGTGATCAATAACGTAAGAAAAGAACTCTTAGAATGCTGAAAATTCTTTATTTGTGCAAAAGGATAATTCATCCAACGTTTCGAGCTTGTTTTTAGGTCTTTATCAAGGATAAAGTTATCTAAGATCATAAAGGGTTACAAAACCATATAAACACGTAATTAGTACATAGTACAACATAACAGTACAATATATTGCTACTTGAGAGTACAATGGGTCAAATGACCATGATGCACATACAAAAAAATTTTCCAAAGCCATAGTGAAAACATTTGTACTGAGGAAAGAAAATTTCCACATGACCTATCTGGAGAAACATTCTGGATCAAACAACCAAAAATAGTCAAGCAGGTAAATACACACCTATATGGATAACAGGATGATATGTGTTCAATTGTATAGCGTCATTGCCATTAAGGTACAAATGGAAAACTTGCAATCCTATATAGTGAAGGAAATGAACACATATCATATCAAAGAACACAGGAACATGGGTGTGAGAAAAACCTCAATGTTTATACTTTGTTCTTTATAATGGTGTGAACATGTATATGTCTCAGTACCTTATGAACTTGAGAATTCTAGTGAGTAGATGATGAAAGCCTATTCCAGAACTGGAATCGGTAAATAATTGTAGGTGGAATCTAAATGAAAAGATGGTACAAGTGTTATCATGACACGTGGGCTATAACACAATGGACCGTGTGACAAAGAAGAAAGGAGAGAAAGAAGAGGAAGAAAATGGAACTACCTGTAACATTACGTGATAGTCACTGGTAAGTATCACTTGACAATTCAGGTGAAAAAGGATTCCTTTATTAAAGGGTTCTCAGTCGCCTCAGGATCATGAAATACTAGGGTAAATGATATGAGAATGGGTAAGAAGCACCACTAAAGGAAATATGAGATGCAGGACATATATCTATAAACCCCTGAACTACATGATAGAAATAAAAAGAAGAAAAAAGAAAAAAAAGAAGAAAGAAGAAGAACACATAGAATGCGGAAAGAGAATGGGTACAACTACCTGAGTTACTGCAGGGAGGCCCCTGGTAGGTATTGTGAGGGTTAGTGGAATTCCTTCACTGAAGGGTTCTCAGTTGCCTCAGGTTCGTGAAAAATGCTATAGACAAATAATGCCCGGAGAAAAGGGGTTCATATACAGCGAATAATGGTAATACAAGGTACATGTGTCCCATGTAATAGTATAAATATGTATATATTGTACTAAGCTCTACACCAGAAATAGAAAGTAGTCCCTCTGCCTTCTGTCTAGGTGCCCTGAGTTATGTCCTGTAAACTGTCACAGTGACCTAGACACACATGTGTAGTAGGGGAATATCCCTGCTGAGATGCCAGTGCTAGAGCACTCGTTTGCTGTGGAGTTGAACGCTATGTGAGCAGTTCTTACCTTCAATGAGCAGAAGTCTCTTTTTTCAGATTTCAATATCTCTGTGGGTATCTGGCAGAAATATGGAATACTCTTTACTGCTAAGACCCTGTACACCACTCCCACTAAAGGGGGCTTTACACGCTGCGACATCGCTAATGCGGAGTCGTTGGGGTCACGGAATTTGTGACGCACATCCGGCCGCATTAGCGATGTTGCTGCGTGTGATACCGATGAGCGATTTTGCATCGTTGCAAAAACGTGCAAAATCGCTCATCGGTGACATGGGTCTCCATTCTCGATTATCGTTACTGCAGCAGTAACGATGTAGTTCGTCGCTCCTGCGGTAGCACACATCGCTCCGTGTGACACCGCAGAAACGAGGAACCTCTCCTTACCTGCCTCCCAGCCGCTATGAGGAAGGAAGGAGGTGGGCGGGATGTTCCGGCCACTCATCTCCGCCCCTCCGCTGCTATTGGGCGGTCGCTCAGTGACGTCGCTGTGACGCCGCACGGACCGCCCCCTTAGAAAGGAGGCGGTTCGCCGGACACAGCGACGTCGCCGGGCAGGTAAGTATGTGTGACGGGTCTGGTCGGTGTTGTGCGGCATGGGCAGCGATTTGCCCGTGTCGCGCAACAGATGGGGGCGGGTACCCACACTAGCGATATCGGGACCGATATCGCAGTGTGTAAAGTAGCCTTTAGTCACATGACCAAGACTGTATCTGTGTCCCTACAACACACTTGAGACAAATGTGTGTGTGAGCCTGCATTGTGGGGTATATATAATATATTATAGAGCTGGGAAGGATCATTCTAAGCAGTGAGCTGTTCCAGTATTTGTAGGAAAATACCCAGTAGAAGCATCAAACACAGCACCAATACCTCCCATCAGTATTCCACCACAGTGCCATGTAACCCATGCCCTACACTCCCATCTACACCAATACTATACAGGCACAAACTAGTATATCTGACTAAAAGCCCCCAAAATATGAAGAACGGCCTATAGTTGAGTGTGGATATAAAATCTATGTGAGCAGAGCTAGAATAGAAATCACTGATCGCATTGAAGTCATTCTGACCATAAATCACCATGATATCAAGGTGAGGAGTTGTGTGTTACTGCTGGGAGGAAAGGGTTAACAGTGGAATATTAAGGTGCATTTCTGTGTGCAGTGTTACTAGTCAATGTAACAATTCAGTATGAGCTGCTCTTGGTGCCGGGGGAGGGAGATGCTCTCCTGAGCAAGATAGATGGGGAATGAACATGATATCTATATAGTGTAAGGCAGGGGGTCTCAAACCAGGTGATCATGTCTGATCAACTGGTTACATTATGTCTGATTACCTTGTCTAACAGTTTTTTCTCCCCTTTCTTTACCTTCCAGGTTCCCATAGTCACGTGAAATATCCCTGTTGCACTTGATTACGGCTCACTATTCACTATAGGATGTCTTATATCTAACATCACACTCTCACCCATCAGCACTCTATAGGTTTGTATAAGGTATGCGCTTACACATCCGGTCCTCCATAGGTATTTCCACTTATGTAACACTATCCCTATGATCACTCATAACTCATACCCTTGTAGTCAATTACAGCCTCCTCTCTCCCCCCTCCCCTTCTCCCTTTCCATCTATAATTTTGCCAGTACAATATTAGTTTACATTAGGCACACACTCACATATTCCTTTCCTTAGTGATTTATTGTAATTCACATTCACATACAATTCTCTATGCCTGCCCCATTACTACATTCATACCTACTTGACCCTATCCTGATACCCCTTGTCTCACCTTGTTGGTCCCTACACCTGTTATCATGTCCTTTCCTGTGTCTGTCTTGTACGTTTCTAGGTAACAACAAAGAATCAAAATTTAAGTCCATCGTGGAGAACATGCTGAAACGTTTCAAAGCCTTGGGTTGTCTAATGAATTTGAAGTTACATTTTTTACATTCCTATTTGGACTACTTGTCTGAAAACCTTGGTGCTGGTGGGAAGAACAAGAAGGTTTTCATCGGAATATCAAGGAGATGGAACGACGATACCAAAGTAAATGAAACGTGAACATGATTGCCGGATGCTTCACAGAGAAGATCCACAGGCCTTCTATAAGAGAAAAGGGGGATCTAGAGAAAAGGAAAAAGTGCAAGAATAAATTTCTAATAAAGTTGCAGAATGACTGTACAATAAATAAATGTATTTTATATATAAAATTGTGAATATTTTTGGTTACAATAAGTATTTTTCTTGTTCATGTCACTTGTATGTAACTTCACACATGGATTGTACAAAATCAATATTTGATGGTTAAAAAAAAATATTTTTTTTTTTTTTTAAATCAGGACATTAGAGCATGTGTTCTGCCTTCTTTTACGTAATGCTGTGAATCTCTAGCATACAGCTAAACCCTAGTTCACATTTCAAATAAACAGACTGTGAAGTTCAATAGCCTTGATTTATTAGCTGGTAACGTGAACTTGATTGCAGTATACATGGAATATACAGTGAATATAGGAATATCCAAGATGCAGTTGAAGACAGAATACGGTATATCCAAGATACTGTTTTATACGGGTAAAAACTATAACAAGAAAATGATTACAGTCAGTACAGTGTTAATACAGAGTTAACATAGCATAACAGTACATGAGATGCAGTTCTTACGAGAATGTAGGTGAAAGGTCACTGCATCTGCAATACATAGAAATCTTATCTAGACAAACAAGACAGGGATGACACTAAAGGTGTAGAAGTACAATGTACAATGCATTTACTACACTCTTCCATCTAGGATTCTATCACTAACACATGTAATTTGCTTTGCTCACCGGATTACACTAGGCAGGGGTGAATGTACAGAGAGGTAAGTCGGCATGTCCTTTCCTGACAAATCCAAAGAAAAAATGGCTGCAGGCTTCTTCTCAGCTCAGGGAGGCATTCCTTACCCAGAATACCTTTAGCTTAAAGGGAAACTCAGCAATTCAAAAGAATAACAATGACCTCTAGGGATTGTAACAGAAATTTCAATGAATGACTATTAGCAGGCTGCCATGAGGCAGAACAGCATGGGTATTTAATATATCCTCCTTGCTGCCCAAGAAGCAATGAGAACATTTTTAGACCACCACATATTGACCATCCCTGCTCCTTGTAGTTAAGTTTCTTGAGAATAAAGTCTAAATTCTCACAGCTTTCTTCCAAGTGCATAGCATGTGTGACGCCCTGGACTAGCCAGGTAGTCACAAACACAAAATCACACACACCCCCTCCCCTGGATAGTCTACATCAGTCACACAAAATCCTTGTTGCCTCCTCCAGGCTCTGATGTCCACACCAGGTGGGGCGGAGCCAGGCGGTTGGCCCCACCCACCGAGGAGTTCACAGGCCCGGAGGCGGGAAAAAGCAGTTAGTTTAGTTTTGTAGTGGAAAGTGAGAGGACAGAAACTGTTAGTGTCTGGGTAGGAGCCCAGGCACTGTCAGCAAGGTCGGCAGACGGTGGTGGCCGTCTGCAGGAGGTGGTACAAGTCAGCTGAACCGTAGGACCGGGGACGGGCGGTGACCCGAGGGGAACTGAACCGGTGAGCGGATCTGTACCAAGCACAAAGGCAGGGCCATTGGACCCTGACCAGGCTAGGAGCCGCCGACAATGGTCAAATCCGAGAGTGACCGGAATCCCAGGGGTTCCCTAACACCCAAGACCCGACAGAAGGCAACCGTCCACACCGTGAGGATAAAAAGCCACCGCCATAGGCTAGAGATCCAAGGGCCAGCGCCTGCGGGCAAACGGGCTCCCTCGGTACGTACACCCCAGCCATCCAGCCTCCCCGTACCGCCACCGGGCCCCGGGATCACCAACCCCTACCCACGGAGGGGGAACCAACATCCTAGCTGCTCCCTGCCATCGCTCCCGGGATCCCCGTCACCAGCAGTGGTGGTGCCCATTATCACCACGACCTGTGGGTGACGTCACTAACTATCTCCCCAAACAAACCACCCCCTTTTCACTCGTGGGCGAGGAGCGCTGCTCGAGTCCCCGGATCTGGCCCTCCGCTCGAGCCACCGAGCAGCAGCAGCAGCAGAAGTCCCCGAACCCGAGCGTAGCGTGCGTGGCCCCTCTGCCCGCGACACATGCCCTACACACACTGAAGAATACTTACTGCCATTGAGCAGTAGCACAGCTTTCAGACTTTTTGGATGAAACAATGACGTGTCTCCACTCGCTCACATTGTACTTAATGTTACATTTTCCATCAGCACAGGAACATCGCTTGAATACACTAGAGCACCATCTTCAGAAAAGTATGGAGGGAATCTTTTCAGAATTCTAACCTTTTGGAAACCTATTGTCACGCTCTCCGGGTCCCCTGCTCTGCCCCCCGGCTCACCTGCCACGCTCCCCGGCTTCCCTGCTTCGCTCCCCGGCTCCTCTGGCAGACATCCCCCGCTCCACGGTCTCCAGCCTCCACCACCTGCGGTCCCCAGGCGGCCCGGTCCCCGCTCCCGGCGCCCGTCGGCAGCCCTGCTCCAGGCCGGCTCCCATAACAGATGCAAGCTTGTCCTGTTTGGTGGAGATGATATTTAATAAAATAAGTAGAAATCCACTAAAAGTTTTGTTTGGTTATCTTGCAATCCCGAGATAATCGTCTCCATGCTCCAAATCCATTTTAAAGCCATTTTTAAGGCATTTCGCGCATACATGAAATGAACACATTTTTCTCCAAAACTATAACAGATGCAAGCTTGTCCTGTTTGGTGGAGATGATATTTAATAAAATAAGTAGAAATCCACTAAAAGTTTTGTTTGGTTATCTTGCAATCCCGAGATAATCGTCTCCATGCTCCAAATCCATTTTAAAGCCATTTTTAAGGCATTTCGCGCATACATGAAATGAACACATTTTTCTCCAAAACTATAACAGATGCAAGCTTGTCCTGTTTGGTGGAGATGATATTTAATAAAATAAGTAGAAATCCACTAAAAGTTTTGTTTGGTTATCTTGCAATCCCGAGATAATCGTCTCCATGCTCCAAATCCATTTTAAAGCCATTTTTAAGGCATTTCGCGCATACATGAAATGAACACATTTTTCTCCAAAACTATAACAGATGCAAGCTTGTCCTGTTTGGTGGAGATGATATTTAATAAAATAAGTAGAAATCCACTAAAAGTTTTGTTTGGTTATCTTGCAATCCCGAGATAATCGTCTCCATGCTCCAAATCCATTTTAAAGCCATTTTTAAGGCATTTCGCGCATACATGAAATGAACACATTTTTCTCCAAAACTATAACAGATGCAAGCTTGTCCTGTTTGGTGGAGATGATATTTAATAAAATAAGTAGAAATCCACTAAAAGTTTTGTTTGGTTATCTTGCAATCCCGAGATAATCGTCTCCATGCTCCAAATCCATTTTAAAGCCATTTTTAAGGCATTTCGCGCATACATGAAATGAACACATTTTTCTCCAAAACTATAACAGATGCAAGCTTGTCCTGTTTGGTGGAGATGATATTTAATAAAATAAGTAGAAATCCACTAAAAGTTTTGTTTGGTTATCTTGCAATCCCGAGATAATCGTCTCCATGCTCCAAATCCATTTTAAAGCCATTTTTAAGGCATTTCGCGCATACATGAAATGAACACATTTTTCTCCAAAACTATAACAGATGCAAGCTTGTCCTGTTTGGTGGAGATGATATTTAATAAAATAAGTAGAAATCCACTAAAAGTTTTGTTTGGTTATCTTGCAATCCCGAGATAATCGTCTCCATGCTCCAAATCCATTTTAAAGCCATTTTTAAGGCATTTCGCGCATACATGAAATGAACACATTTTTCTCCAAAACTATAACAGATGCAAGCTTGTCCTGTTTGGTGGAGATGATATTTAATAAAATAAGTAGAAATCCACTAAAAGTTTTGTTTGGTTATCTTGCAATCCCGAGATAATCGTCTCCATGCTCCAAATCCATTTTAAAGCCATTTTTAAGGCATTTCGCGCATACATGAAATGAACACATTTTTCTCCAAAACTATAACAGATGCAAGCTTGTCCTGTTTGGTGGAGATGATATTTAATAAAATAAGTAGAAATCCACTAAAAGTTTTGTTTGGTTATCTTGCAATCCCGAGATAATCGTCTCCATGCTCCAAATCCATTTTAAAGCCATTTTTAAGGCATTTCGCGCATACATGAAATGAACACATTTTTCTCCAAAACTATAACAGATGCAAGCTTGTCCTGTTTGGTGGAGATGATATTTAATAAAATAAGTAGAAATCCACTAAAAGTTTTGTTTGGTTATCTTGCAATCCCGAGATAATCGTCTCCATGCTCCAAATCCATTTTAAAGCCATTTTTAAGGCATTTCGCGCATACATGAAATGAACACATTTTTCTCCAAAACTATAACAGATGCAAGCTTGTCCTGTTTGGTGGAGATGATATTTAATAAAATAAGTAGAAATCCACTAAAAGTTTTGTTTGGTTATCTTGCAATCCCGAGATAATCGTCTCCATGCTCCAAATCCATTTTAAAGCCATTTTTAAGGCATTTCGCGCATACATGAAATGAACACATTTTTCTCCAAAACTATAACAGATGCAAGCTTGTCCTGTTTGGTGGAGATGATATTTAATAAAATAAGTAGAAATCCACTAAAAGTTTTGTTTGGTTATCTTGCAATCCCGAGATAATCGTCTCCATGCTCCAAATCCATTTTAAAGCCATTTTTAAGGCATTTCGCGCATACATGAAATGAACACATTTTTCTCCAAAACTATAACAGATGCAAGCTTGTCCTGTTTGGTGGAGATGATATTTAATAAAATAAGTAGAAATCCACTAAAAGTTTTGTTTGGTTATCTTGCAATCCCGAGATAATCGTCTCCATGCTCCAAATCCATTTTAAAGCCATTTTTAAGGCATTTCGCGCATACATGAAATGAACACATTTTTCTCCAAAACTATAACAGATGCAAGCTTGTCCTGTTTGGTGGAGATGATATTTAATAAAATAAGTAGAAATCCACTAAAAGTTTTGTTTGGTTATCTTGCAATCCCGAGATAATCGTCTCCATGCTCCAAATCCATTTTAAAGCCATTTTTAAGGCATTTCGCGCATACATGAAATGAACACATTTTTCTCCAAAACTATAACAGATGCAAGCTTGTCCTGTTTGGTGGAGATGATATTTAATAAAATAAGTAGAAATCCACTAAAAGTTTTGTTTGGTTATCTTGCAATCCCGAGATAATCGTCTCCATGCTCCAAATCCATTTTAAAGCCATTTTTAAGGCATTTCGCGCATACATGAAATGAACACATTTTTCTCCAAAACTATAACAGATGCAAGCTTGTCCTGTTTGGTGGAGATGATATTTAATAAAATAAGTAGAAATCCACTAAAAGTTTTGTTTGGTTATCTTGCAATCCCGAGATAATCGTCTCCATGCTCCAAATCCATTTTAAAGCCATTTTTAAGGCATTTCGCGCATACATGAAATGAACACATTTTTCTCCAAAACTATAACAGATGCAAGCTTGTCCTGTTTGGTGGAGATGATATTTAATAAAATAAGTAGAAATCCACTAAAAGTTTTGTTTGGTTATCTTGCAATCCCGAGATAATCGTCTCCATGCTCCAAATCCATTTTAAAGCCATTTTTAAGGCATTTCGCGCATACATGAAATGAACACATTTTTCTCCAAAACTATAACAGATGCAAGCTTGTCCTGTTTGGTGGAGATGATATTTAATAAAATAAGTAGAAATCCACTAAAAGTTTTGTTTGGTTATCTTGCAATCCCGAGATAATCGTCTCCATGCTCCAAATCCATTTTAAAGCCATTTTTAAGGCATTTCGCGCATACATGAAATGAACACATTTTTCTCCAAAACTATAACAGATGCAAGCTTGTCCTGTTTGGTGGAGATGATATTTAATAAAATAAGTAGAAATCCACTAAAAGTTTTGTTTGGTTATCTTGCAATCCCGAGATAATCGTCTCCATGCTCCAAATCCATTTTAAAGCCATTTTTAAGGCATTTCGCGCATACATGAAATGAACACATTTTTCTCCAAAACTATAACAGATGCAAGCTTGTCCTGTTTGGTGGAGATGATATTTAATAAAATAAGTAGAAATCCACTAAAAGTTTTGTTTGGTTATCTTGCAATCCCGAGATAATCGTCTCCATGCTCCAAATCCATTTTAAAGCCATTTTTAAGGCATTTCGCGCATACATGAAATGAACACATTTTTCTCCAAAACTATAACAGATGCAAGCTTGTCCTGTTTGGTGGAGATGATATTTAATAAAATAAGTAGAAATCCACTAAAAGTTTTGTTTGGTTATCTTGCAATCCCGAGATAATCGTCTCCATGCTCCAAATCCATTTTAAAGCCATTTTTAAGGCATTTCGCGCATACATGAAATGAACACATTTTTCTCCAAAACTATAACAGATGCAAGCTTGTCCTGTTTGGTGGAGATGATATTTAATAAAATAAGTAGAAATCCACTAAAAGTTTTGTTTGGTTATCTTGCAATCCCGAGATAATCGTCTCCATGCTCCAAATCCATTTTAAAGCCATTTTTAAGGCATTTCGCGCATACATGAAATGAACACATTTTTCTCCAAAACTATAACAGATGCAAGCTTGTCCTGTTTGGTGGAGATGATATTTAATAAAATAAGTAGAAATCCACTAAAAGTTTTGTTTGGTTATCTTGCAATCCCGAGATAATCGTCTCCATGCTCCAAATCCATTTTAAAGCCATTTTTAAGGCATTTCGCGCATACATGAAATGAACACATTTTTCTCCAAAACTATAACAGATGCAAGCTTGTCCTGTTTGGTGGAGATGATATTTAATAAAATAAGTAGAAATCCACTAAAAGTTTTGTTTGGTTATCTTGCAATCCCGAGATAATCGTCTCCATGCTCCAAATCCATTTTAAAGCCATTTTTAAGGCATTTCGCGCATACATGAAATGAACACATTTTTCTCCAAAACTATAACAGATGCAAGCTTGTCCTGTTTGGTGGAGATGATATTTAATAAAATAAGTAGAAATCCACTAAAAGTTTTGTTTGGTTATCTTGCAATCCCGAGATAATCGTCTCCATGCTCCAAATCCATTTTAAAGCCATTTTTAAGGCATTTCGCGCATACATGAAATGAACACATTTTTCTCCAAAACTATAACAGATGCAAGCTTGTCCTGTTTGGTGGAGATGATATTTAATAAAATAAGTAGAAATCCACTAAAAGTTTTGTTTGGTTATCTTGCAATCCCGAGATAATCGTCTCCATGCTCCAAATCCATTTTAAAGCCATTTTTAAGGCATTTCGCGCATACATGAAATGAACACATTTTTCTCCAAAACTATAACAGATGCAAGCTTGTCCTGTTTGGTGGAGATGATATTTAATAAAATAAGTAGAAATCCACTAAAAGTTTTGTTTGGTTATCTTGCAATCCCGAGATAATCGTCTCCATGCTCCAAATCCATTTTAAAGCCATTTTTAAGGCATTTCGCGCATACATGAAATGAACACATTTTTCTCCAAAACTATAACAGATGCAAGCTTGTCCTGTTTGGTGGAGATGATATTTAATAAAATAAGTAGAAATCCACTAAAAGTTTTGTTTGGTTATCTTGCAATCCCGAGATAATCGTCTCCATGCTCCAAATCCATTTTAAAGCCATTTTTAAGGCATTTCGCGCATACATGAAATGAACACATTTTTCTCCAAAACTATAACAGATGCAAGCTTGTCCTGTTTGGTGGAGATGATATTTAATAAAATAAGTAGAAATCCACTAAAAGTTTTGTTTGGTTATCTTGCAATCCCGAGATAATCGTCTCCATGCTCCAAATCCATTTTAAAGCCATTTTTAAGGCATTTCGCGCATACATGAAATGAACACATTTTTCTCCAAAACTATAACAGATGCAAGCTTGTCCTGTTTGGTGGAGATGATATTTAATAAAATAAGTAGAAATCCACTAAAAGTTTTGTTTGGTTATCTTGCAATCCCGAGATAATCGTCTCCATGCTCCAAATCCATTTTAAAGCCATTTTTAAGGCATTTCGCGCATACATGAAATGAACACATTTTTCTCCAAAACTATAACAGATGCAAGCTTGTCCTGTTTGGTGGAGATGATATTTAATAAAATAAGTAGAAATCCACTAAAAGTTTTGTTTGGTTATCTTGCAATCCCGAGATAATCGTCTCCATGCTCCAAATCCATTTTAAAGCCATTTTTAAGGCATTTCGCGCATACATGAAATGAACACATTTTTCTCCAAAACTATAACAGATGCAAGCTTGTCCTGTTTGGTGGAGATGATATTTAATAAAATAAGTAGAAATCCACTAAAAGTTTTGTTTGGTTATCTTGCAATCCCGAGATAATCGTCTCCATGCTCCAAATCCATTTTAAAGCCATTTTTAAGGCATTTCGCGCATACATGAAATGAACACATTTTTCTCCAAAACTATAACAGATGCAAGCTTGTCCTGTTTGGTGGAGATGATATTTAATAAAATAAGTAGAAATCCACTAAAAGTTTTGTTTGGTTATCTTGCAATCCCGAGATAATCGTCTCCATGCTCCAAATCCATTTTAAAGCCATTTTTAAGGCATTTCGCGCATACATGAAATGAACACATTTTTCTCCAAAACTATAACAGATGCAAGCTTGTCCTGTTTGGTGGAGATGATATTTAATAAAATAAGTAGAAATCCACTAAAAGTTTTGTTTGGTTATCTTGCAATCCCGAGATAATCGTCTCCATGCTCCAAATCCATTTTAAAGCCATTTTTAAGGCATTTCGCGCATACATGAAATGAACACATTTTTCTCCAAAACTATAACAGATGCAAGCTTGTCCTGTTTGGTGGAGATGATATTTAATAAAATAAGTAGAAATCCACTAAAAGTTTTGTTTGGTTATCTTGCAATCCCGAGATAATCGTCTCCATGCTCCAAATCCATTTTAAAGCCATTTTTAAGGCATTTCGCGCATACATGAAATGAACACATTTTTCTCCAAAACTATAACAGATGCAAGCTTGTCCTGTTTGGTGGAGATGATATTTAATAAAATAAGTAGAAATCCACTAAAAGTTTTGTTTGGTTATCTTGCAATCCCGAGATAATCGTCTCCATGCTCCAAATCCATTTTAAAGCCATTTTTAAGGCATTTCGCGCATACATGAAATGAACACATTTTTCTCCAAAACTATAACAGATGCAAGCTTGTCCTGTTTGGTGGAGATGATATTTAATAAAATAAGTAGAAATCCACTAAAAGTTTTGTTTGGTTATCTTGCAATCCCGAGATAATCGTCTCCATGCTCCAAATCCATTTTAAAGCCATTTTTAAGGCATTTCGCGCATACATGAAATGAACACATTTTTCTCCAAAACTATAACAGATGCAAGCTTGTCCTGTTTGGTGGAGATGATATTTAATAAAATAAGTAGAAATCCACTAAAAGTTTTGTTTGGTTATCTTGCAATCCCGAGATAATCGTCTCCATGCTCCAAATCCATTTTAAAGCCATTTTTAAGGCATTTCGCGCATACATGAAATGAACACATTTTTCTCCAAAACTATAACAGATGCAAGCTTGTCCTGTTTGGTGGAGATGATATTTAATAAAATAAGTAGAAATCCACTAAAAGTTTTGTTTGGTTATCTTGCAA